>NC_048220.1:83400575-83403851 GCF_002007445.2 Ailuropoda melanoleuca | reverse complement strand
GAGGGGGGGGGGGGGGGGGGGGGGGGGCGTGATGGCTTAATACAAGATAGTTAAAATTTTAGGCCTGTGATTTGTAAGTTCCACAAAAAAAGTATTTGCATGTGACATATATTATGTTTTAACCCCTTGTTTAACTATTTTCATCTGTAGATGAAATTTCTAATTGTCTTAATACTTAGACATTTTGCTTTTCATAGGTCTTAAAATGGAACTAGGACCCATTATTTTGAGAGAATTCTATTACATTATACAAACAAGTCATTCTATGTTTGGTTCTTAATATGATTTTAATTTAGATAGACTTACTCTAGTTAAGCCATAAATATTAATATATAAGCTTGTTTTGATTAAAGAATTTTCCTATGAGTAAAAAAAAGAAGAAAACTGGAATAGCTATATAAATGTCCTAATAAGTCTATGTCAGAGCAAAGAATATTACAGTGATAAAAAATTATTTCATAATGATAAAAGGGTCAATTATCAAGAAGAGATAAAATTCTTAAATGTGCACACACCTAATAAAAAAACTTCAAAATACATGAAACCAAAACTGACAGTACTGAGAAAGAGACAAATCCACAATTACAGTCAAAGCCTTTACTTAGTACCTCTGTCAAAATAGTTGTAATATTTGCAGAAAATCAATAAGGATTTAGTAGATTTGACAACATTATCAACCAACTTGATTAAATTGACATTTATAGAAAGAAACCACCCAAAATACATATTCTTCTCAAGTACACATGAAATATTTACCAAGATAAATGGCTTTCTGGGACACAAAACAAATTTCAATCAATTTTTTTAAAGAATCAAATCATACAAAGCATATATGCCTAAAGGGATTAAATTAGAAATCAGTAACAAAAAATCTCTAGAAACTAGATTCCCAAGTATTTGGAAACTAAATAACACACTTCTAAATAACCCATAGCTCAAGGGGCGCCTGGGTGGCACAGCGGTTAAGCGTCTGCCTTCGGCTCAGGGCGTGATCTCGGCGATCTGGGATCGAGCCCCACATCAGGCTCTTCCACTGGGAGCCTGCTTCTTCCTCTCCCACTCCCCCTGCTTGTGTTCCCTCTCTCGCTGGCTGTCTCTATCTCTGTCAAATAAATAAAATAAAATCTTTAAAAATAAATAAATAAATAAATAAATAAATAAATAAATAAATAAATAAAAAGAAATAACCCATAGCTCAAAACCTAAACAAAAACAAACAAAAAACCAAAAGGGAAATTAGAAAGTATTTTGAATTGAATGAAAATGAAAACACAGTATGTTAAGAATCTTACTGTGCTTTAGCTCTTAACGGGAAATTATAGCATTAAACACCTAATTAGAAAAGAATAATGTCTCCAATCAATGACCTTAGTTAGCTTCCACATTAAGAAAATAAAATCAAGGGGCACCTGGGTGGCTCAGTAAGGTAAGCATTTGCCTTCAACTCAGGTCATGATCCCAGGATCCTGAGATCGAGTCCCACATCAGGCTCCCTGCTCAATGGGGAGCCTGCTTGTCTCCCTCTCCTGCCCGATTGTGCTCTCTGTTGCTACCTCTGTCTCGCTGTCTCTCTCAAATAAATGAATAAAATCTTTAAAAAAAAAAAAAAAAGAAAACAGAAAAGAAAATCTGAAGAAATTAAAATAAGCAGAAGAAAGGAAATAATAAAGACCCAAAGTAGAAATCAATGAAAAACAGAAAAACAATACAGAAAATCAATGAACGGAAAAGCAAAACCAGACTGATCAGGATGAAATAAAAGACATTACATCAGAAATGAGAAAAGTATTATCACTATACATTCTGCAGATTTTTAAAATAGTAACACTAATATTGGAAACAACGTTACATTAACAACATAGTTGAAATGGACAAATTCCCTGAAAAACACAATCAAAGCTCACTCAAGGAAGAGTTAACTTGAATAGCCTTGTATGTAATAATGAAATTGAAATTGTAGTTAAAATCCTTCCCACAAACAAAACTTCAAGCCCAGGTGACCTTACTGGTAAATTCTATCAAACATTCAAGTTAGAAATAATACCAATTCGGGGCGTCTGGGTGACACAGCGGTTAAGCGTCTGCCTTCGGCTCAGGGCGTGATCCCGGCGTTATGGGATCGAGCCCCACATCAGGCTCTTCTGCTATGAGCCTGCTTCTTCCTCTCCCACTCCCCCTGCTTGTGTTCCCTCTCTCGCTGGCTGTCTCTATCTCTGTCGAATAAATAAATAAAATCTTAAAAAAAAAAAAGAAAGAATACCAATTCTACTGAAACTCTTCCAAAAAATAAAGATGATTTAGTTCTCAACTCATTCTATAAAGCCAAAATCACCCTGACATCAAAACCAGACAAAGATATTATGAGAAAACTACAAACCAATAACTCTCATAAACATAGGTGCAGAAATCCTAAGTAAAATTTTATCAAATCAAATCCAACAACATTATGAAAGGTTAATATATCATGAGCAAGTGGAGTTTGTCCTAAGAATGCTGAATTACTTTAACATTTAAAGATCAATGTAATTGACAATATTAATGAATTAAAAAAGGAAATTAAAAGTTCATCTCAATACAAAAATGCATTTGATAAAATTCAATATTCATTCCTGATCAAAACCCTCAGAAAGGGGACCCATCTTCCGCTGTTGGTGGGAATGCAAACTGGTACAGCCACTCTAGAAAACAGTATGGAGGTTCCTCAAAATGTTAAAAACAAAAATACCCTACAACCCAGCAATTGCACTACTAGGTATTTACCCAAAGGAAACAAAAAACAGATTCAAAGGGGTACACAAATTCAAACTTTCACAGCAGCATTAACAATAATAGCCAAAATATGGAAACCACCCAAGTGTCCATTAACTAATAAATAAAGAAGATGGGGGGGTAATGGAATATTACTTGGCCATCAAAAAGAATAAAATCTTGCCATTTGCAATGGTGTGGACGGAGCTAGAGTGTATTATGCTAACCAAAACACATCAGTCACACAAAGACAAATACCATATGATTTCACTCATATGTAGAATTTAGAAAACAAAACAAATGAACATATGGGAAGGGGAAAAAAGGAGAGGGAAGCAAACCATAAGAGACTTAATGATAGAGGACAAACTGAGGGTGGATGGAGGAGTGGATAAGGGATGGGCTAAATAGGTGATGGGTATTAAGGAAAGCACTTGTTGGGGCGCCTGGGTGGCACAGCAGTTAAGCATCTGCCTTCGGCTCAGGGCGTGATCCCGGCGTTATGGGATCGAGCCCCACATCAGGCTC
>NC_048220.1:83283047-83400516 GCF_002007445.2 Ailuropoda melanoleuca | reverse complement strand
TCGAAAAAAAAAAAAAAAACTTAAAAAAAAAAAAAAAAAAAAAAGGAAAGCACTTGTTATGATGAGCACTGGGTGTTACATATAAGTCATGAATCATGAAATTCTACTCTTGAAAACAGTATTACACTATATGCTAACTAACTAGAATTTAAATAAAAATTGGCGAGGGGGAACCGCTCAGCAAAATAGAAACAAAAGAAAACTTCTTCAGGGCACCTGGCTGTCTCAGTTGGAAGAGCATGCGACTCTTGATCTCAGGGTTATGAGTTTGAGCCCCACACTGGGTGTACAAAGTACTACGACTACTACTACTACTACTACTACTACTACTACTACTACTACTAAACTCTAAAAAAAAGAGAGAGAGAGAGAACTTCTTCAACCTGATAAAAGGCATCTATGGAAAACCTACGATTAACCTCATGCTACTCTTGCCATTTCTATTCAACTTTATACTGGAGGTTCCAGTCAAGGAAATTAAACAAGAAAAAGAAATATAAGGAACCCAGATTGTAAAGCAAGAAGCAAAACAGTCTCTATTAATAAACAACACGACCATCTGTGTACAAAATTTGATGGAATCTACAAAAAAAATACTGTAATAAGTTTATCAAGGTTGCAGAATACCAGAAAAAATACAAAACTCAATTCTATGCAGGGGCACCTGGGTGCCTCAGTCGGTTAAGTATCTGCCTTCAGCTCAGGTCATGATCCTGGGGTCCTAGGATCAAGTCCCACATCGGGCTCCCTGCTCAGCAGGGAGTCTGCTTTTCTCTTCCCCTCTGCCCCCACAACCCGCTCCTGCTCATGCTCTCTCTCAAATGAATTTAAAAAATTATCTTTAAAAAAAATCAATCCTGTGCATATATTCTAGCAACAAAAAAACCTTAAAATTTTCAAAGAATTCCCCATACACAAAAACATCAAATATACAAAAACATCAAATATGTAGGGTAAAATCTAACAAAAGATGTGAAAGATCTGTATGCTGAAAACTACAAAATATTACTGAGAGAAATTAGAGATGACCCTGAAGAAATGGAGACATATATCTTATTCATTGGCCAGAAGTCTCCATATTAAGATATCACTTCTCCCTCAAATTGATCTATAAATTCAACACCATTCCAATCAAATTCCTAACAAAATTTTTGTACAATTTGCAAACTGATTTCAAAATTCATATAGAAATGCAAAGGTACTGGGTCACCTGGGTGGCTCGGTTGGTCAAGCATCTGCCTTCGGGTCAGGTCATGATCCTGGGGTCCTGGGATTGAGCCCTGTGTTGGGCTCCCTGCTCTGCAGGGAGCCTGCTTCTCCCTCTCCCTCTGCCTGCCACTCCCCGTTTGCTCTCTCTTTCTGTGTCAAATAAATAAATAGTCTTTAAAAACAAAAAAGAAAAGAAATGCAAAAGAACCAGAATAGCCAAAAAACTCTAACAAAGATCAAAGAGGACTGACACTACTTGGTTTCAAAAAGTTCCAGTAATCAAAGCAGCATGACAGACTGACTTAAGAGTGACAAAAAGATCAGAGGAATAAAGTCTAGAAGTAAATTCACATACATAAACATGACTCATTTTTAACACGGGTGCAATGGTAAAGTGAAGAAAGAAGATCCTTTCCCACCTATGGTGCTCAAAAAATTGGATATGATCAGGAAAAAAGTGAACATGGAGTTATACTACATCATATATAAAAATTAATTCAAAATAGATCCTAGATGTAAATGTAACACCTAACATAATAAAATTTCTAAAATAAATCATAAGGGACAATCTTTGTGAACTTGAGTTAAGCTATTTCTAACATACACCACCAAAAACATAATCCATAAAAGAACAAATTGATAAATAGACATCATTACAATTAATAACATCTGGTATTCAAAATATTGTTAAGAGAATGAGAAGACAAGCCATGGTTGGACAAAATATTAGAAAAGCATATATCCAATGAAGGACTTGCAGCTAGCATATATAAAGAAGTCTCAAAACTCAACAATAAGAAAACCGCCAACCCCATTCAAAAACAGATATAAGATCTGAATACTTCACAAAAATACATTTACAGGTGGCAAATAAGCACATGAAAAGATGTGCAAACAAAAATCTTTGTCTGTATTAGGGCAAACACTCTTAAATGGAAAGATCGGAAGTCTCAACACATAAAAAGAAGCTATAAAAAAGAAAGCTATAAATAGAAATTTTATAATTAATACAATAATTATATAAATAATTATATAAAACATCCTCTGAATGAGCTCAAGAGCTGAATGGAGGGGTGCCTGGCTGGCTCAGTCAGAGAAGCATGCAACTCTTGATCTCGGGGTCATGAGTTCAAGCCCCATGCTGGGGGTAGAAATGACTTAAAAATAAAATCTTAAGGGCGCCTGGGTGGTGCAGTCATTAAGCATCTGCCTTTGGCTCAGGGCGTGATCCCGGCGTTATGGGATCGAGCCCCACATCAGGCTTCTCTGCTAGGAGCCTGCTTCTTCCTCTCCCACTCCCCCTGCTTGCGTTCCCTCTCTCGCTGGCTGTCTCTATCTCTGTCAAATAAATAAATAAATAAAAATCTTAAAAAAAAATAAAATCTTAAAAAAAAAAGCTATATGGAGATTACAGACCAAAGAATCCTAGAAATTGAAGCTACAAATCATGAAAATTAAACAACAGAGAGGAAAAAAAGACTAAAAAATAATAAACAGAGCAGCACCTGGGTGGCTCAGTCAGTTAAGTGTCTGCCCTTGGCTCAGGTCATGATCCCAGGGTTCTGGGATGGAGCCCCACATCAGGCTCTCTGCTCAGCAGGGAGTGTGCTTCTCCTTCTGCCCCTCCCCCCTGCTTGTGTGCCCTCTCTCAAGTAAATAAATAAAATCTTTAATAATAATAATAAAAACAGAGTCTCAGGAACCCACAGGACAGTATCAGAAACTATAAAATTTGTGTTATCTGAGCCCCTGAAAACGAGGAGAAAGGGTATAGAGTGGAAAACGTACCTGAAGAAATAATGGCTGAATCTAGCAAAAAGAAATAAATTCAAAGAAGTCCACATCCAGACACACCATAATCAAAGTGCTGAAAATCAAAGGTGATGAAAAAAATCATGAAAGCAACCAGAGTAACACAGCATACTACATAAAGAAGAACGATCAAGGGACTCCGAATTTCTTATCAGAAACTATGGAAGCCAGAAAGCAGAACAACATTCTTAAAAGTGAAAAATGAAAAGAACTGTCAACCTAGAATTCTATACCCAACAAAAACATCCCACAGGAATAATGGTGAAATAAAGACATTCTCAGCTGAAGCAAACTAAGACAATTTGTCATCAACAGACTTGCTCTAAAAGAAATGCTAAAGAAAGTTCTTCATGGTTCTTTGTAAGATCAATAAAACAAATAAACCTCTAATCAAACTGACAAAAAGAAAAATATTGGAATGAAGGAGGGTAACCGTTACAGATAATAAATATGAAAAGGATAATATGGGAATATTAACAAAAACTCCATGCACATAAATTCAAGAACTGAGAAACAGATAAATTCTTGAAAGACAAACTACCAAAGTTTACTCAAGAAAAAACAGATGACCTGAATTGTCCCTATATCCAATAAAGAAATTGAATTAATAGCTTAAAACCTTCAAACCTGTATTTTTGTGCATTTTTTTAGAATGTATTCTAAAAATACCAACACACTGGACTTAAAGTACTTATAAAAACTAGTCTGTAGCCTAGTTTTATGAGCAAGTTCTAGTAACCTTAAAGAATCTTAAAGACAATTCCTTTACTATATACACTGCAGTAGGACAATAAAAGGTGAAAAAACTTCCTCCTATTTGATAGCTTAAACCTGATACTAAAATCTAATGAAGACAGTACAAAAAGACAATTATACAAAACCAATGCCACTAGGAATACAGATGCAAACTCCTAAATGATATACTGAGAAAGCAAATATAATATTATGTTAACGTAATACATCATGACCAAGTAAGATTTACTCCAGATTGCAAAGATGTGCCAAAATTAAAAAATCTATTAATATATAATATTAACTGATTAAAGGAGAAAAATATAACATCATTTTGTTAGATAATGAAAAGGCATCTGATTAAATAGCCATTCCTAAAAATACTAATATTATATAAGCAATTAAAAATATTTCTGTAACATAATAAAGAATACAAATATGAAACAAAGAACAAAATATCTGAATAACTTAAATTCATTTCAAGTCAAGACAAAGATGTACTCAATCACTGAAATCAATCAACATTATTCTTGAAGCTATAGTCAATGTAATGAAACAAACAACAAAGAAAGGTATAAATACTAGAAAGGAAAGGAGAAAATAATCATTATTAGCAGATATAAGTGCCTACCTAAAAAACCCCAAAATAATCAAAAGACAAGTATTTCAAAAATCTGTGATGGATCAACGAACAAAACAGAAAATCCAAAAACGAACCCATTTATAGACAAGATTTTAGTTCACAATAAAGGTAAAACTTCAAGTCTTTGGAGAAATGATTAATGAAAAATGTTGGTAAAAGCATGTAACCACTGAGACTGTTTTTTAATGTACACGTATTTTTTTTTTAAGATTTTATTTATTTACTTGAGAGAGTGAGCGAGAATGCACAAGCAGCAGGGAGGGGCAGAGGGAGACAGAGAAGCAGATTCCCTGATGAGCCAGGAGCCCCATGCAGAGCTCAATCCCAGGACCCCAAGATCATGATCTGAGCTAAAGGCAGATGCTTAACAGACTGAGCCACCCAGATGCCCCTACGTGTACAGATAAATGTAGCAGAACTGTACAGAAAAGCATGGAAAGCTAAAACAAATACAGTCGTTACCTCTAGATGGGTGGAAAGGGATGCAACTGGTGAGGGTCGTACTAAGTCGAGAGGACTTCTAAGGTAGTAAATACAGGTGTTCAGATTATTTTTTAAAACCATGATTTACATTTTATGTAAATGTAAAAAACATGATTATTTTAATATATAGAAAAAACATCTGATAAAGAACAACATCCATTCATAATAAAAACCCTCAAAAAAGTAGGTCTAGAGGGAACATACCTCAACATAATAAAGGCTTTATATGAAAAACCCAGAGCTAACATCATACTCAATGGAGAAACACTGAGAGCTCCCCCTAAGGTCAGAAACAAGACAAAGATGTCCACTCTCATCACTTCTATTCAACACAGTACTGAAAGTCCTAGCCACAGCAATCAGAAATCAAGGAGTAAAAGGCATCCTGGGGTGCCTGGGTGGCTCAGCTGTTAAGCGTCTGCCTTCCGCTCAGGTCATGATCCCAGCATCCTGGGATCGAGCCCCGCATCGGTCTCCCTGCTCGGCAGGAAGCCTGCTTCTCCCTCTCACACTCCCCTTGCTTGTGTTCCCTTTCTCTCTGTCAAATAAATAAATAAAATCAAGAAGGAAGGAAGGAAGGAAGGAAGGAAGGAAGGAAGGAAGGAAGGAAGGAAGGAAGGAAAGAAAAAGAGAGAGAGAGGGAGGGAGAGAGAGAGAGAGAGAGAAAGAAAGAAAGAAAGAAAGAAAGAAAGAAAGAAAGAAAGAAAGAAAGAGTAAAGAAAATCCAAATCAGTAAGGAAGAAGTAAAACTTTCACTATTTACAGATGGCATACTATATATAGAAAACCCTAAAGACTCCACTGATAAATGAATCCAGTAAAGTCATAGGATACAAAATTAATGTACAGAATTCTGTTGCATTCCTATATACTAATAACAAAGCAGCAGAAAGTGAAATTAAGAAAACAGTCGCATTCACAATTGCACCAAAAACAATAAAATATCTAGGAATAAACTTAACCACAGAGGTGAAAGACCTGTACTCTGAAAACTATAAAACACTGATGAAAGAAATTAAAGATGACACAAAGAAATGGAGAGACATTCCATGCTCATGGATTGGAAAAATAAACATTGTTAAAATGTCTATACTGCCCAAAGCAATCTACACATTTAAAGCAACCCCCAACAAAATACCAACAGCATTTTTCACAGAACTAAAACAAACAATCCTAAAATTTGTTTGTGAATAGCCAAAGCAATCTTGAAAAAGAGAAACAAAACTGGAGGTATCACAATTCCAGACTTCAAGTTATACTACATAGCTGTAGCTATCAAAACAGTAAGGTCCTAGCATAAAACAGACACACAGATCAATGGAACAAAACAGAAAACCCAGAAACAAACCCAGAAATATACGATCAATTAATCTCCAACAAAGAAGGAAAGACTATACAGTGGGAAAAATCTCTTCAACAAATGGTACTGGGAAAACTGGTCAGCTACATGCAAAAGAATGAAACTGGATCACTTTCTTAGACAAAAATAAACTCAAAATGGATTAAAGACCTAAACATGAGACCTGAGACCATAAAAATCCTAGCAGAGAGCACAAGCAGTAATTCTCTTACACTGGCCAATTTTCTAGATATGTCTCCTAAGGCAAGGAAAATAAAAACAAAAATAAACTATTTTAACTACATCAAAATACAAAGCTTCTGCAGAGAGGTGCCTGGGTGGCTCAGTCAGTTACACATCTGACTCTTGGTTTCAGCTCAGGTCCTGATCTCATGGTTCATGATATCCAGCCACAGGCCCGTCACCGCACTCAGCAGGAGTCTATTTGGATATTCTCTCCCTCTGCCCCTTCCCCCATTCATGTGCCCACTCTCTTTCTTAAATAGGTCAATAAAACTTAAAAAAAAAAAAAAAAAGCTTCTGCACAGCAGAGGAAAAAATCAACTGAAAGGCAACCTACTGAATGGGAGAAGATACTTGCAAATGACGTATCTGATAAAGGGTTAGGTATCCAAAATATATAAAGAATTGATACAGCTCAATACTCAAAAACCAAATTATCCAATTAAAAAATGTTCAGATGACATGAACAGACATTTCTCCAAGACATCCAGAGGGCCAACAAATGACAAGATGCTCAACATCACTCATCGTCAGGGAAATATAAATCAAAACTATAATGAGATATCACCTCACACCTATCAGAATGACTAAAACCAAAAACACAAGAAACAAGTGTTGGCAAGGATATGGAACCTACTGTATTGTTGGTGGGAACGCAAACTGGTGCAGGTGCTGTGAAAAACAGTAAGCAGGTTCCTCAAAAAGTTAAAAATAGAACTACCCTTCAATCCAGTAATCATGCTACTGGGTATTTATCCGAAAAATACAAAAACACAAATTCAAAGGGATATGTGCACCCCTGTGATTACAGAGGCATTATTTACAATAGCCAAATGATGGAAGCAGCTCAGGTGATCATCAATAGATAAATGGATAAAAGAACATGTGACACACACACACACACACACTGGAATATTATTCAGCCATAAAAAAGAATGAAATTTTGCCATTTGCAATGACATGGATGGAGCTAAAGAGTACAATGCTAAGTGAAATAAGTCAGTCACACAAAGACAAATACCATTTGATTTCACTCTTATGTGGAATTCAACAAATAAAACAAATGAGCAAAGGAGAAAAAAAGAGAGAGAGAGAGAGACAAACCAAAAAACAGACTCTTAACTATAGAGAACTGAGAGTTACCAGAGAGGAGGTTGGGGGGTGTGGATTTGGGTGAAACAGATGATGGGGACTTCAAAAAAAACAAACAAAAACTGGGGCACCTGTGTGGCTCGGTCAGTTAAGTGTCTGCCTTTGGCTCAGGTCATGATCCCAGGGTGGGTCCTTGGATCAAGCCCTGCATTGGGCTCCCTGCTCAGTGGGGAGCCTGGTTCTCCCTCTCCCTCCTGCTCTCCCTGGTGTTCTCTATCTCTGTCAAATAAATAAATAAAATCTTTAAAAAAACAAAAACAGTGATTTTATGGACTCTCCTGTAGACACAGTTCACAATTTTTAAAAAATTAATGAGCTAGATCTATATGTGTTACAAAAAGACCTGCAAGAAATACGTGAAAAGGCAAAATGGTATATGTAGCATGATTCCTTTCCTGTAAAAGATTTTATTGATGGTATATGCATAAAAAATTGGGGGGAAGAATAAAGAAATTATTGCCTTTTATTAAATGTACACTGACTGAAGTGTATACCTTCATTATATACCTTTCTATACTATTTTGTTTTCAAACAGTTTTAAACTGTTTTTAGTTTGTTTTAACATGTATGTTTATAACAATTTAATGAATCTGCATGTGTTTGTGTATAACTATTTTATTTTTGTAAATATTAAGACAGGTTATTCAAGCAGTAAAATCGATAAGACTGTTCTGTTTTCTTCTTAATACTTTTAGACCTTTCTTTAAAAAAACTATTTAGGGGGGCCTGGGTGGCTCAGTCGTTAAGCATCTGCCTTCATCTCGGGTCACAATCCCAGGGTCCTGGGATCCAGCCCCACATCCGGCACCCTGCTCAGCGAGAAGCCTGCTTCTCCCTCTCCCACTCCACCTGCTTTGTGTTCCCTCTCTCGCTGTGTCTCTCTTTGTCAAATAAAATCTTTAAATAAATAAATAAGAAGAACGATTTAGACAAAATCCTAATTAAAAACTAGACTATAGGGGCGCCTGGGTGGCACAGCGGTTAAGCGTCTGCCTTCGGCTCAGGGCGTGATCCCGGCGTTATGGGATCGAGCCCCACATCAGGCTCCTCTGCTATGAGCCTGCTTCTTCCTCTCCCACTCCCCTTGCTTGTGTTCCCTCTCTCGCTGTCTGTCTCTATCTCTGTCAAATAAATAAATAAAATCTTTAAAAAAAAAAAAAAAACTAGACTATAAGAAATTCAAAAAAATAAATATCCAATAGAAATATGAAAAAATGTTCAATTTTCCTAGTTATTAAAAATATACAACGGTTTGATTATCAAATTGGGGGAAAAATGTGGTAACAGCTTTGGCAAGAAACAAGGCAACTAACGCACTACTGAGGAGAATATAAATAAGAACAGATTGTGAAGGTTCTAATGGATTATACCATATTAATATTCTGAACTAATCTTGTAGGGACTAGGCAAAGATTTTTTAAGTAAGCAAATACAATAATGTAAAATCTGAATTCCTGGGGCACCTGGGTGGCTCAGTCAGTTAAGTATCTGCCTTCGGCTCAGATCATGATCCTGCGGAGTGGAGATCAAGCCCCCATTCTCTCTCTGCCCCTCCCTCCTGCTCTGCTCTCTCTCTCTCTCTCTCTCTCTCTCTCTCAAATAAATAAATAAAAATCTTTTAAAAAATAAAATAAAATCTGAATTCTTAAAAAAAAAGAATCTGAATTCTTAAAAAAAAGTTAGGGTAAACTAAGTGAAATAAGAGAAAAAATTGCGATAGAGGAAAAAAAGAAAGACAAGCAAGTTCAGAGTCTGTTACCAGAATTCAAATAACAGATGATCAAGAAAAGAAATGGAAATGGAAGAGGAAGAATAGATCTGAGTGTCATTCTAAGAGGTAAAAACTAAAGGATATAGTGAAAAGGAGCACCTGGGTGTTGCGGTCAGTTAAGTATCTGACTTTTGATTTCAGCTCAGGTCATGACCTCGGGGTTGTGGGACTGAGTCCTGTATCAGGCTCTGCACTGAGCATGGATTCTCTCCCTCCCTCTACTTCTGCCCCTTTCCCTGCTTGTGCATGCACATGCTTTCTCTCAATAAATAAAATCTTAAAAAAAAAAAAAAAGGATGTAGTGAATGATTAGCTATAAAATATGAGAAAGAGGAATGAGTTGGGTGGCTCAGTCAGTTAAGTGTCTGCCTTTAGCTCAGGTCATGATCTCGGAGTTCTGGGATCGAGCCCCACATCAGGCTCCCTGCTCCGTGGGGAGTATGCTTCTCCCTCTCACTCTCCCCCCCACATACTCATGCAATCTCTCTCTCTCTCTCTCAAATAAATAAAATCTTAAAAAAAAAAAGAGAGAGAAATGAGTTAAAGATATTTCTGAGCTTTATAACAAACAATGAGTAGCTCTACCATCAAATGTGTTGGAAGATAAAGAAAAAAGAGAAGTGAACTTGGAAGAAAAAACAATGACTTAGTTGCCGTCCCGGATGTCACCTACAGACAAGGGGAAATCTCTAACAAACAAATGGAAAAAGGGAACAAAAGAGAGATGTTAAGAGCTAAAGCAGCATTGTCCAATAAAGCTTTCCAAAATGAGGGAAATGTTCTGTCGCTGTGCCATCTAATACAGCAAACACTAGACTCACGTGGCTTTGATCACTTGAAATGTGACAGGCCAACAGAGGAACGGATTTATTTAATTTTAATTAATACAAATTTAAATAGCTATAGGCGGCTCATTGCTACCATACTGGACCATAGAGACTTAACTACATTTACATTCTCTTTCTCTCACTTTCTAGACACATAAAAATTAACATTTACATTTGACTTACACTATTCTAATAGCTTAAAAATACCACCTTGGGTTAAAATATTACAAAACTGAGGAACTATGATCCATCCTCAGCCAAACAGTATGATTACGTTAAGTAATTCTTAATTCCATTTACAAATCAAAATGAAGCTGAGTAAAAAACTGCATGCTCTGGGGCGCCTGGGTGGCTCAGTCGGTGAAGCGGCCGCCTTCAGCTCAGGGCATGATCCTGGAGTCCCAGGATCGAGTCCCACATCAGACTCCTTGCTCAGTCTGCTTCTCCCTCTGCCTCTCACCCCACTCATGCTCTCTCTCACTCTCTCAAATAAATAATAAATAATCTTAAAAAAAACAAAAACAAAAAAAACTGCATGCTCTGGCAAGTTGGCATTAAGGTATAGTTGCAAAACAAACCAGTCATGGAGAAGGCATAGTTTGAGACCTAGAGCTCCACTCTTCAGAATACTGACCTCTCCATCACTATCAGATATCACAATGAATGCATCTTCAAGTCTACGTTTCCTCTTCAGATTGACAGAACTGGCAGTTTCTGCATCTTTCTTCTCCAGGTTCTGAGCTTCAGAGGCTTCTTTAACTTTTTTCTTTCTCCGTGGCATTCTTTTGTCTGAAACACAGGGTAAGTAATTCACTCTAAGTGTAAGTTTTCCAGATGCTATTTGTAACTTAGTCATGTAACAGAAAAAAGGTTTCCATCTAAAAGAAGTAAAATGACTTCTGAACATTTCCACCACTCATTATAATTTCAATTTTTCTATTTAAAAAACTGTATCTAGATGTATCTCATCTCTGTAGGGACATTTCAATAGAAATAATACAACAATTTATCCTAGTTCCTTAAACATTAACTTAGATAATTGGTTCTCTTTTTTGAGATTTATTTATTTATTTGAGAGAGAGTGGGTGCGCATGCACAATCACACATGCGAGTGGGGGAAGGGGCAAAGGCAGAGAATCATCAAGTGGACTCCCCACTGAGCACAGAGCCCGACATGGGGCTCGATCTCATGATGCATGAGAGCATAACCTGAGCTGAAAACAAGAGTCGGACATTCAACCAACTGATGCACCCACGTGCCCCAGATAACCTGCTCTTTTGACTACATATTATAATTTACATAATAAAGAATTTTTTTCAACAACAATGCCTCAACTTGATAAAGGACATCTAAAAAAAAACCCCACAATTAATATCATACTTAAAGGTAAAAGACTGAATGCTTTCTCCTTAAGACAGGAAGAAGACAGGATGAACATTATCTTGGAAATTCTGGGCAGGTCAACTATGCAAAAAGAAATAGAAGACATCCAAATTGGGAAGGAAGAAGTAAAACTACCATCGTTTGCAGATGACACGATCTTGTGTTTAAAAAACACTAAGGGGCGCCTGGGTGGCAAAGCGGTTAAGCGTCTGTCTTCGGCTCAGGGCATGTGTGATCCCGGCATTATGGGATCAANCCTGATGTCAAGGTCCTGAGTTCAAGACCCATATTGGGTGTAGAGATTACTTAAAAAATAAAATCTTTAGGGGTGCCTGGGTGGCTCAGTAAGTTAAGCATCTGACACTTGATTTTGGCTCAGGTCATGATCTCAGGGTCATGAGATCAAGCCCCATGTCAGGCTCTGCGTTGGGTATGGAGCCTACTAAAGATTCTCTCTTTCCCTCTCTCTCAAAAAATAAAATAAAATCTTTAAAAAATAAGACAAAAATAAAATTCAATTTCTAATAGCATCAAAAATAATAAAATTCTTAGGAATAAATTTAACAATATAAGTGCAAGACTTACAAATGAAAACTTAAAAATATTGTGGAAGGAAGGGTCCAGTTCAAGGTGACAATGGAAGATCCTGAATTAACCTCTTCCTACGGACACACCAAATCTACAAATATATATGGAACAAATTCTAAATAAACCTAAAACCTGGCAGAGCAACCCATTCACAAATGAGAGGGAAACCACATTAAAGAAAGTAGGTAAGGTTAAAAGACAATCTCATAAACCCCACCCCAGGCACAAGAACCCACAAGGGGGAGGGAACTCAACCCAGGAGCTTCTCCCTGAGGAGAAACAGGTTTAAACCCCATACCTGTCACCAGCGATGGGTATTAAGGAGGGCACATATTGCATGGTGCACTGGGTATTATACGCAAATAATGAATCATGGAACATTACATCAAAAACTAAGGATATACTGTATGGTGACTAACATAACATTAAAAATTATTATAAAAAAATAAAAAATAAAATTACAGAAATAAACCAAGCTGGGGGAAAAAAAAAAACCCATACCTGGCACCACAACTTTTAAGACTTACACCTGAGAGATAAGCCCCCTAAAGATCTAGCTTTGAAAGCCAACATAGCTTGCATCCACAAAACTCCCAGAACTCAAAGGAATTGAAAAGCAGTTCTCAAAAAACTGACATGCAAATTCATGCACCCCAGAGCTCAGCACAAAGGCACCCAAGTGAAAAGCACCCAGACTTTCTGTGGAAAAGGCTTATTTGCTTATCTTAAAGCATCAGCCTGAGAGGCAGGTATCTAATTCAACATACATAGATGCCTACCAAAGTATTCCAAAGACAGAGGCCAGCAGGCACCATCTTTGTATCTCCCTCTCATTCAAGCTTGCCAGTATCTCCCAGAAAGGAGTTTGTACCCTTGTCTGACACTCCAATTTACAGCTGCTTCCCAGGGGATACTCCCAGATCATCTGCCTCTGGGGGCCACCAGCGGACAGTCTTGCAGGACTTTATATATAATTTGCATACTTTAAAAGCTACAGCCTGAGAGTCTGGCTTCCAATTAGCCTTAATCTAAGTGGTGACTGAGTTCCTCCCTTTTGGGACACTGACAGTTTTTGGCATACCTTCAAGTGCTGAAAGCCACCAAAAACATAGTAGACTCTTGGATAACCACAAAGGTTTGAGAGACAGCTAAATGCTAAGGCAAGGTTGAAAGATAAAGTTCATCTCCTACATAAGGACACTTTTTCAAAACCTGGAGAGTTGCTGGGTTGTTTTTTTTTTTCTCAATTATTCTTTTTAATTTAAATTCAATTAATTAACATGTAATGTATCATCTGTCTCAGGGGTACAGGTCTGTGATTAATCAGTCTTACACAATACACAGCACTCACCATAACACATACCCTCCCTAGGGCCCATCACCCAGCCACCCCATTCCCCTCACACCCCTCCCCTCCAGCAACCCTCAGTTTGTTTCCTGAGATTAAGAGTCTCTTATGGTTTGTCTCCCTCTCTGGTTTTGTCTTGTTTCATTTTTTTCCCTCTCTTCCCCTATGATCCTCTGCCTTGTTTCTTAAATTCCACGTATCAAGTGAGATCATATGATAATTTTCTTTCTCTGATTGACTTATTTTGCTTAGCGTAATACCCTCTAGTTCCATCTACATTGTTGCAAATGCCAAGTTTTTTTTTTGTTGGTGGCTGCAAGAGTTGCTATCTTATCTAATGCATAGAATCAACATGGAGAGTAAAGAAAATGGAGGGGGGGGGAAGGAGTATGTTCCAAACGAAAAGAATTAGATGAAAGTTCAGAAAAACACCTTAACAAAAGAGAGGTAAGTGATTTACCTAACAAAGGAGTTCGAAATAATGGTCATACATCCAAATAGCCAACAGACACATGAAAAATTGCTCAACAACATTTGGCATCAGAGAAATACAAATCAAAAGCAATGAGATACCACCTCAAACAAGTCAGAATGGCTAAAATTAACAAGTCAGGAAACAACAGATGTTGGCAAGGATGTGGAGAAAGGGGAACTCTCCTACACTGTTGGTGGGAATGCAAGCTGGTGCAGCCACTCTGGAAAACAGTATGGAGATTCCTCAAAAAAGTTTGAATATAGAGTTACTCTACGACCAGCAATTGCACAACTGGGTATCTACCCCAAAGATACAAATGTAGTGAACCGAAGGGGTACCTGCACCCCAATGTCTATACCAGAAATGTCTACAACAGCCAAACTATGGAAAGATCCCAGATGTCCAATGACAGATGAACGAATAAAGATGTGGTATATATATATACAATGGAATATTACACAGCCATCAAAAAATGAAATGTTGGCATCTACAACGATGTAGATGGAACTAGAGGGTATTATGCTAAGCAAAATAAGTCAATCAGAGAAAGACAATTATCATATGATCTCACTGATATGTGGAATTTAAGAAACAAGGCAGAGGATCATAGGGGAAGAGAGGGGAAAAAATGAAACAAAACCAGAGAGGGAGACAAACTGTAAGAGACTCTTAATCTCAGGAAACAAACTGAGTGTTGCTGGAGGGGAGGGGTGTGGGGGGAATGGGGTGGCTGGGTGATGGACACTAGAGAGGGCATGTGTTGTGGTGTGCACTGTGTATCGTGTAAGACTGATGAATCACAGACCTGTACCCCTGAACAAATAATAAATTATATGTTAATAAAAAAAAAAAAACCTCTAAACAAAACACACACACACACACAAGAAATAAATATTTGGTATTCACTCCTAAAAAAAAAAAGAAATAGTGATCATAAAATTGTTCCCTGAGTTCAGAAAAAGAATGGGTAAACAAAATAAGAATTTTAATTAAAAAATTAAAAATATAAAAAATTATCAAATAGAAGTCACATTACTGAAGAATACAATAACTGAACTGAAGAATACAATAACTGAACCGGAAAATACAACAGAGGACTTCAACATCAGATTAGATGAAGAAGAAAGGATCACCTCACTTGAAGACACATCAGTGGAACTCAGAGCAGCAAAAGAAAAAAGATGAAAAATGGGTAGTACATTAAAGAACTTATACGACAATATCAAGCAGACCAACATTCATGTTACAGAGGTCCCAAAGGAAGAGGGAACAAAAGAGGCAGGAAAATTATTCAAAGAAAAAATGGATAAAAACTTCCCTAACCTGGGGAAGGAAACAGACATCCAGATCCAGGAAGCCCAGAGAGTTCTAAAAAAGATAAACCCAAAGGAATCCACACCAAGACACATTATAATTAAAAGTGTCAAAAGTTACAGACAAGGGAAAAAAATTTTTAAAGTAGGAGAGAAAATGAACATTTTACTTGATTACAATAATTTGTTAAGGGACACACAAGATAAAAAGATGTAAATTATGACATCAAAAACATGTTGGGAGTGCCTGGGTAGCTCAGTCAGTTGGGCATCCAACTCTTGGTTCAGCTCAAGTCATAATATCAGGGCAGTGATATCAAGCCCTGCATCCAGCTCTACACTCAGCACAGAGTCTGTTTGAGATTCTCTCTCTCCCTCTCCCTTTGCCCCTCCCCACTAAAATAAATAAATAAATCATTTTGTTTAATGACTTTGTAGGGAGAATAAAAACATAGAGCTTTAGAATATGCTCAAACTTAAGTTGCCTAGCAACTTAAAACAGACTGTTGTATATTGTTTTAGATAAGCCTCATGACAATCACAGAGCAAAAACCTATAGTAGATACATAAAAGATAAAGGAATCTAAATATACCACAAGAGAAAATCATCAAATCACAAAGGAAGACAGCAAGAAAAGAAGGAACAAAGGAATTACAAAGCAGCCAAAAAACAACACAATGGCACACACACACACAAAAGGCAATAAGTACTTAGCTACCATTAATTACTTTAAATGTAAATGGGCTAAATTCTCTAATTAAAAGACTCAGAGTGGCTGAATGGATAAAAAAAAACATATCAAAACACATCAAACATATCAAACACAACACTCTCCAGGTGTCCTTATCTGCTTTACATAGTAAATCTAAGAAATTAAGGCCTAAACTTCTGGCTTAAATTACAACATTCTAGAATAAGAAAAATGTGATCTTAATTTATCACAAACATACAAAGCCTATGTTTGTAGATATATCTGCTTTATCATAATATCACTTAAAGTGACAAAAGTACATATTTCTTTTTCTATTTCAAAACTGTTATTCTGTTCTTCCTTCCCTTACCCATTTATTTCTTCTCTCCTCTTAAATGAAAATTAGGATCATTTACAAAGACTGCAACTTTATCTTTTCTTAAAGATCTATTTATTTGAGGGGCACCTGGGTGGCTCAGTCAGTTAAGTGTCTCCCTTCAGCTCAGGTCATGATCCCAAAATCCTGGGACCAAGTCCCACACCTGGCTCCCAGCTCAGAGGGAGTCTGCTTCTCCATCCGCCTTTCCCCCTGCTTGTGCTCTCTCTTTCTCTGTCAAATAAATAAATAAATCTTGTTTAAAAAGAAGATTTCATTTTTTTTAATTTTTTTTATTATTTTATGTTAGTCACCATACAGTACATCCCCGGATTTTCTCTTGCCTTTGGAGATGTGTCGTGAAAAAGGTTGCTCTGGCCGATGTCATAGAAGTTGTTGCCTATGTTCTCCTCTAGAATTTTGATGGATTCCTGTCTCACATTGAGGTCTTTCATCCATTTGGAGTTTATTTTTGTGTATGGTGTGAGAGAGTGGTCAAGTTTCATTCTTTTGCATGTAGCTGTCCAATTTTCCCAGCACCATTTATTGAAGAGACTGTCTTTTTTCCACCGGATGTTTTTTCCTGCTTTATCAAAGATTAGTTGCCCAAAGAGCCGAGGGTCCATTTCTGGGTTCTCTATTCTGTTCCATTGGTCTATGTATCTGTTTTTGTGCCAGTACCATGCTGTCTTTTTGATCACAGCTTTGTAGTACAGCTTGAAATCCGGCAATGTGATGCCCCCAGCTTTGTTTTTCCTTTTCAACAATTCCTTGGGGCCTTTTCTGGTTCCACACAAATTAAAGGGCTGTTTGTTCCAGTTCTTTGAAAAATGTCATTNCAAGGATGCCCACTCTCGCCACTATTATTCAACATAGTACTAGAAGTCCTTGCAACAGCAATCAGACAACAAAAAGGGATAAAAGGTATCCAAATCGGCAAAGAATAAGTCAAACTGTCTCTCTTCACAGATGACATAATACTCTATATGGAAAACCCAAAAGAATCCATCCCCAAACTACTAGAAGTTATAGAGCAATTCAGTAATGTGGCAGGATACAAAATCAATGCTCAGAAATCAGTTGCATTTCTATACACAAACAAAAAATCAGTTGCATTTCTATACACGCACAATGAGATTGAAGAAAGAGAAATTAGGGAATCCATTCCATTTACAATAGCACCAAAAATCGTACGTTATCTCGGAATTAACTTAACCAGAGATGTAAAGGATCTATATTCTAGAAACTACAAATCACTCTTGAAAGACAATAAGGAAGACACAAAAAGATGGAAAAATATTCCATGCTCATGGATCGGAAGAATTAACATAGTTAAAATGTCTATGCTACCCAGAGCAATCTACACTTTCAGTGCAATCCCGATCAAAATACCAATGACATTTTTCACTGGTCCTTTCGAAGGGACTTAAGCCTTCAAGTCTTTCCCAGTAAACTCCTCCCAACCCCTTGTATATTTAAGTTCCTTCTAGATCCACTCTATTTCCTTGCTACAAACATTATCAACACTTTTTGAGCCTAAAAATAACTTCCCTCAACCCTATCACCGATAAAATTATCTCTCCTTTGCTTTATCATCAAATGTTTTTACTCAGAATCTACACATTGACAACACACAATAAATTTCCAAACCAATCATTAATTTTTAAAAAAGGCAGAACAGCATGTTTAGTATTATTTTACTTGTATAAATTAAAAAACACATACACAGCCCTGTTTTAAAATCCATTTGGAAAGAGGCGCCTGGGTGGCGCAGTCGTTAAGCGTCTGCCTTCAGCTCAGGGCGTGATCCTGGTGTTCCGGGATCGAGCCCCACATCAGGCTCCTCCACTAGGAGCCTGCTTCTTCCTCCCACTCCCCCTGCTTGTGTTCCCTCTCTCACTGGCTGTCTCTGTCAAATAAATAAATAAATAAATCTTTAAAAAAATAAATAAATAAAAATCAAATAAAATCCATCTGGAAGGATACACAAGAAATTGCCAAAAGTGTGAGAGAGAATTTGAGAGATACTACAGGAAAGACATTTTCTCTGCTACTTAAATTTTGAACCATGTGCACATATTACTTTTATTTTTCTTTAAACTTTTAAACTCTGGAGATAATTTGAAATTTTTTTGTTTTTTGTTTTTTTTAAGATTTTATTTATTTATTCGACAGAGATAGAGACAGCCAGTGAGAGAGGGAACACAAGCAGGGGGAGTGGGAGAGGAAGAAGCAGGCTCATAGCAGAGGAGCCTGACGTGGGGCTCGATCCCACAACACCGGAATCACGCCCTGAGGCGAAGGCAGACGCTTAACCGCTGTGCCACCCAGGCGCCCCATAATTTGAAGTTTTGACATTAATTTTAAAGAGCACATTCTATATCTACTATGTCCATTTATTGCCCTCTTCTCTCCTATGTTATATAATCTGAATCTGCTCTCCTTTTTGGATCATCAAAGATCCCCTTGCCACCAAATCCATATACCTCTCTTCAGTTCTCATTCCACTAGCCATTTTGGCAAATCCTTTATGATAGTCTAACTTAGTATCTGTGACACTGCTCAACTGAGTTTTCTCCTAGATCTGACCTCTCCTTGCCTTCCCCTTCCTTCTATTCCCCTCATTAAATAAAAGTGTTTACCACTATACTATACTCAATCTCCTTCTCTCCCTACTTTGTAACTTCACAGTGGCATTCACTCTTGGGCTTTCAATCACAAACTCAATTTAAAGGCCTACAAGATATACAAATGCACCTAGGCTTTCCAGCTCAGCTCTAGTCCTACCATTTCTGATTTGCTGTGAAATTCTACTGAATGTTTAAAGAAATAACAATCTTTCACAAACTCTTAAAAAAAAAAAAGTGGGGGAACACTTCCCAACTCATTCTACCTGACCAGTTAATACCAATACCAGACAAAAACAATAAAAGAAAACAAGAAACCAGGAGCACCTGGCTGGCTCAGTCGGTGGAACATGTTACTCTTAGTTTCAGAGTTGAGTTTGAACCCCATGTTGGGTACAGAGAATACTTAAAAATAAAATATTTAAGACAAAAGAAAGATAAAACAAGAAACCAATATCTGTTATAAATATAGATGCAAAAATCATCAACAAAATACTAACAAACCAAATTCAATATTATATAAAAAGAATTATATACCATGACTAAGATGTATCAAGAGAAGGCAAGGTTGGTTTAAGATCTGAAACTCAATGTATTATAACCTATCAGTAGAATAAAGGACAAAAACCACATGATTATCTTAATATACACAGAAAGAGCACTTGACAAAATTCAACACCCCTTCATGATAAAAACACTAAACAAACTAGGAATAGAAGAGAACTTCCTCAACCTGATAAAAAGCATCTATCAAAAACCCATGGTTAACATCATAGTTAATGGTGAAAGACTGAAAGCTTTCCCTTTAGACCAGGTCCAAAACAAGCATGTCCACTCTCACCACTTCTATTCAACATGATAGCAGAGGTTCTAGCCAGAGCAATTAGGCAGAGAGAGAAAAAGAAATAAAAAGCATCTAGATTGGAAGGGAAGAAGCAAAACAATATTTAGTTTTATCATTTAGATGCAATAATCTTACATATAGAAAATTCTAAGAAATCCACTAAGAAAAACCTATCAGAATACACAAGTTTGGGGCGCCTAGATGGCTCAGTCGGCTAAGCATCTGCCTTTGGCTCGGGTCATGATCCCAGGGTCCTGGGATGGAGTCCCATGTGCTTCTCCCCCCCTTCCCACTCATGCTCTCTCTCACTGTCTCTGTCTCTCTCAAATAAATAAATAAAATATTTTTTAAAAAAAAGAATACACAAATTCGGCAAGGCTGCAGGATACAAAATCAAAACAAAACCAAATGTATTTCTATACGTTTGCATTGACCAATCTGAAAATGAAATTAAGAAAACAAATCCATTTAAATAGCATTCTAAGGACTAAATTACTTAGGCATAGCTTTAATAGAAGACATGCAAAACTCATACCCTGAAAACTACAAAATATTTTTTAAAGAAATAAGAGAAAATCTAAATAAATGAAAAACATCCCATGTTCAAGGATCAAAAAACTTAAGATAGTACTACTACTCCTCAAACGGGCATTTGGATTCAATGCAATACCTAATAAAATCATAGTTGGACGGGGGTGTGTGTGTATAAATTAACAAGCTGATCCTAAAATTCCCATGGCAATTCAAGAGTTCCAAACATTTTAATCTTCACAAAAGCCAAAGAAGTATATATAATTATTACTAGGAAGCATAAGTTCAGAAACATAACTTGTCAGAAGTCACAAAGGAGACACTGTCTCCTGACTCCAATACTTCATGACTTAATATTTACACCTCTTCTAACTAAAACTGCTGCCTGATGTATGGTATGCACACGTAAGTATGTGCTGAATGGGGGCACCTGGGTGGCTCAGTCAGTTAAGCGTCTGCCTTCGGCTCAGGTCATGGTCTCAGGGTCCTTGGATCAAGCCCCCGCGTTGGGCTCCCTGCTCACTGGGGAGTCTCCTTTTCCCCCCTTACCCCTCCAGCTCATGCTTTCAAATAAATAAAAACTTTTTTAAAAAACACGTGCTGAATGAATAGTATAATGTATGTATTTAAATTATTAAATGCAACATAAAGGCACAGAAGGACAAAATTATTATAGTTTGAATTGCATAGGTAAGACTTAGAAGTCAGAATTAGTTTGGGGGGGGGGGGTTGGGTGTTTACCCCAAAGATACAGACGTAGTAAAGAGAAGGGCCATATGCACTCCAATGTTCATGGCAGCATTGTCCACAATAGCCAAATCATGGAAGGAGCCGAGATGCCCTTCAACAGATGACTGGATTAAGAAGCTGTGGTTCCATATATACAATGGAATATTACTCAGCTATCAGAAAGAACGAATTCTCAACATTTGCTGCAACATGGACGGCACTGGAGGAGATAATGCTAAGTGAAATAAGTCAAGCAGAGAAAGACAATTATCATATGATTTCTCTCATCTATGGAACATAAGAACTAGGAGGATCGGTAGGNAAAAAAAAGAAATACATTTACATAATACGTAAATAGAATAATTAAAAAAAAAAAAAAGAATTAGTTTGGGGGAATTCTGAAGGAATCATGGTACCCCAGGAAAACATCTTGTATGGAATAGTTTTCACCTTATTAAATGTTTCTTGTACCCTGGAGTTATTTAAACCAAAACGCTCAAATCTGACAGCAAGACTAGCTATACCACCAAATATACATAATTTCTTAAAGATACATAAATAAAAACTCTACCCTTCTCTGTAGCACAGAACCACCTGCAGTCTCAAAGTGGGTTTTCAAAGAATTAAGCAGATAAGGGATTGATAAGAAGCATTAAGTAGAGACCCCCCCCCACACAGATTACAGACTCCAAAATTCAGTGCTTCATGAGATTTAACCACACAGTAATTTTAAGAGTGAAAACAAGGCACTGCTTGGCCAATTTAAACAAGCAGACCAGCATATAGCACACTACTGTTTATTTAAGTTGCTACCCTTAAAAATGAAGAACTCACTAAAATAATGGCTTATCTTCAATTAGGTGCACTGAGGCTAAAGAATGAATTACCACTAACTGTGAAGGAAGAATAGAGTTTAGAGGCCAACAGCCTCATCTTAATCATGACAGGAATGAAATGTCTCTAAAAGAATGCACAAACAGGAAAGGTGACAAATAATGAGACTTCTTATTTATTTCACAGGTAGCATTTTTAGTAGTGTCCTTGAAATTCCCCAATTTGGGATATTGTCATTTTCTTTCAGCATACCATCTTGATCTATCTAAAGAACAATTACTGAATAAATAACTTAAAATCTTGACATTCTACCTATCAAACATGTCAAAATCACTTTGAAAGCTTGCGGAAACAGGGACCTTAACGATAAGTCTTTATGAACGATTGACCGTAAGTTACTAAGTCACTACTCAAGAAATTTGGTATCAAACGTTATCACCTGATTTCAAGAGCTTGTTTCCTTGGTTGTTGGTTTTTTTAACATTTTATTTATTTATTTGAGCGACAGAGAGCACAAGCAGGGAGGAGGGTCAGAGGGAGAGGGAGAAGCAGACCCCCGCTGAGCAGGGAGCCTGATGTGGGGCTCCATCCCAGAACCCTGAGATCATGACCTGAGCCAAAGGCAGATGCTTAACCAACTGAGCCACCCAAGTGCCCCACTGTTTCCTTGATTTAAAAAAAAGGTAAATGTGGCAGCTCTTTCTACCCACAGATCCTGTCCTATTGCTTTAATAAAATCACATTTGGCACTGATAATACATAAAATTAAAAAGGTAAATACATTTACATACACACACAAGCACACGCACAATTCTTTATTTCCCTCTTTATACTTAGCCTCAGGACAAGTGTGTAACAAAATCCAAACACATTTTGAGTAATAATTAAATTATAGTCATTTATTGAGTCCTGGGATACTATTCTAGGTACCTCACACGCATTATAAAGGTTATCCTCCCAATAACTCTATGTGACAGGTATCACTATTTTACACTATTTTTATCACTAATCATTATTTATCACTATTTTACATGTTTGGAAACTTACTCAAAATCAAACAATTGGTAAGTTCTTACTAGGTTTGTAAATGGCTATGTTGTGAATTGCAGCTCAATATGCCTGACTCCAAAAACACATTCTTTGATTCATCTCCAAGGCACTGCCTCCCAACAGGAAAAAATAAAGACAGAAGCATAAAACTTTCACTTTTTCCTGGATAATACTAACCTCTTAGTATGATATAGTGACTAAATGCAAGAATATCAGAGTCAGGCTGCCTGGATTCAAAACACCTCTACCACTTACGAGATAGGTCTTCCATCCTGTTACCTCATCTGCAAACTGAGGCTAATAGTACCTATCTCATGAAAGTGTCGTTAAGATCAAATAAACGCGTACGTGTAATAGGCTTCAAAGACGGTCATCGTACAGAAGGAAACATCAGTTCTGCTGGAGGAGGAAGTGGCAAATAATAAGGATTTCCAAACAAAAATTTTTTTCTGGGCAAATAACTAACAGAAGGAAGGATCACTCCGCAACAAAACAGTAGCCTTGCGGGGGGAGGGGGCGTGAGGCCTGAGAGGCGGAGGGGCCCCGTGGGGGAAGACGGCGAGAACCGAGCCTCCTCCCGCGGTGTTCAGCGTGAGGAACACGCTTTCGAGGGACCGGCGGCGACCAGAGCCCATCGACTGACGAGAAATGACGAAGGAGCGCCCGGGAGGATAAAGGCCGCACCCCCGGCGCGAAGTGGGCAGGCCTGGCACTGGGGGCGGAAGCCCACCACGGCGTCAGGCGGCGCCCAGCGAAGTCCCCAGGGGCCGCCCTGGTGTCCCAAAAGGCCCCACTCCCGCGTCGGGAGGCGCCCTCCAGCTTCCCGAGGCGCCCCGAAAGGCCCACCACGGCCCCGGAGACGCCCACGCAACATCCTCAGGGCCCACCCCGGCGACCGGAGAGGTCCGCCTCCGCGCCGAGAGCGCGCTACCCCGCGTCAGAGGCGCCGCTCAGCGGGCCGCGGCCCCGGTGAGAGAAAAAAGGAGGCGGGAAGAGGGCGGGCTGGAGGTGAGCGGAGGCGGCAGGTACTCACCGACCGGCCGGCGCCCCTCTGCCGAGCCCCTCCTCCGGGGCGCTACGGGTCGCGAGCGTCCGCAGCACGTCAGGAGAGGGGGGAGGGGGGTCGGGCACGCGCGCGAAGTGAGGCACCGCGGGGAGGAGTCCCGCTCTCCGGACGGGTGTGGGCGCGTGCGCCGGCGTCCGGGGACGCTACCAATCCGCACCGCGGGGGGAAGCCGCGGCCAGGTCGTACCACTGCCCTAAGGCTGGAGCGCACCATCACTGAAGTCAGATTGTATCTTCTAGCGCAGTGTGGGGCCCTCCCCGAGCGCTCGCAGTGTGATTGTTCGCTGTATCACTTGTTAGCACGTTAAGGGAAACCAAAGAGTGACAACAGTGCGCTCAAAAACTACAGTGAAGGGGCTCCCGGGTGGCTCAGTCGTTAAGTGCCTGCCTTCCGCTCAGGTCATGATCCCAGGGTCCTAGAATCGAGCCCTGCCTCGGGCTCGCTGCTCAGCGGGAAGCCTGCTTGTTCCTCTCCCACTCCGCCTGCTTGTGTTCCCTCTCTCGCTGTATCTCTCTCTCTCTCAAATAAATAAAATCTTTTTTTTTTTTTTAAAGATTTTATTTATTTATTTGACAGAGATAGAGACAGCCAGAGAGAGAGGGAAACACAAGCAGGGGGAGTGGGAGAGGAAGAAGCAGGCTCGTGGCAGAAGAGCCTGATGTGGGGCTCGATCACACAACACCGGGATCACGCCCTGAGCCGAAGGCAGACGCTTAACCGCTGTGCCACCCAGGCGCCCCTCAAAAAAAAAAAATCTTAAAAAAAAAAAAAAAAGAACTACAGTAACCCCTTCAAAGTCTCTGCCATCAAGCCTCCTCTGGCCCTTTGCATGTAGAATTATGCTGAAATTATCTGTTCGTATGACTACTTGAAAACTATGTCCGGATGGTAAATGTTACAGTGACCATTTCCGGGAAGGGAAGGAATCTGAGAAACGTAAACTGTTAGAGGTGTCAGTTGGCAGTGTAAAATCAGAACCACCACTTTTGGTGAAATTTTAAATGTGCGTTTTAGGATTCAGCAACTTCATGTCCAGAAGAATACAGAAAGAAACTCCTACAGGTGTGCACCAGAAGACAAATTCATGTTGGAGCCTGCTTCCTTGTGAAAAATGTATACAACGGAAATGTGCAATAAAACACGGATGAATAAAACGTGATATGTTCCTATAAAATGTTACAACAAAAAAAACTAATAAATGACTCCTATATGTAACAACATTTGATATCTAAGAGTTATAAGTAGCAACATGCCAATTATGTGCACTGTGAAATGACTTATGTAAATTTAACAGAATCAAAGTATATACTGATAATGTAAAAAAATACATGTGTTAAGTATAGAAAATGAACTAGGTAGATACGCGGATGTGTACCATGATAACATAAGGACAGGAGAGGGGGGAGGAGGAATAAACAGGACTTCAGATACATCTGTCATGACTTCTTTTTTTAATGAAGAAGAAACCTGGGGCTCCTGGGTGGCTCAGTTGGTTAAGCGTCTGCCTTCAATAGACCTGGGGTCCTGGAAGTGATCCCCACATCTGGCTCCCTGCTCAGCGCAGAGTCTGCTTCTCCCTCTGCCCCTCTCCCCCACTTGTTCTCTCACTTGCACTCTCTCTCTCTCAAGGAAATAAAAATCTTTAAAAAATAATAGAAAAACAAAATATAAAAGAAGAAACCTAAATATAAACATAACAAAATATTTTAACGATTCGATAGTGGAACTAGTTATATTATGCTTAGTACATGTGCTGCAGAAGCAAACACTAGTTAGATTATTCTTAACATTTCCTGTAACATTTTTTTTAAGATTTTATTTATTTATTTGAAAGACAGAGATAGCAACAGAAATAGTGAGAGAGAGTGCCAGCCAGGAGGAGAGGGAGAAGCAGGCTCCCCGAAGAGCAGTGGAGCTCGATCCCAAGACCCTGGGATCATGACCTGAACTGACGGTAGATGCCTAACCAACTGAGCCACCCAGCACCCCCTTCTGTAACATTTAATTCTAGAATGAACTTCTCTTATCCTCCCAAGTCACCTACCTCCAGCTGATCCTCCAAAATCCAACTCAACCATTTCTTCCTTTGTGTCCTCTAACCCTGATGCTGAAAAAGGCCCTTGAGCTGGCTGAACAATACAAACTGACAAGAGGTCAAACAGGAGTTCCAAGTAAGGCTTTACTGGGGCTTATGCTACAGCACAAGGAAGATAGCACAAAGGAGAGTCTTCAGGCTAGCTCCCTGAAGAGAGGTCAGGGAGAGCTTTAAAGAGGCTTAACTGACTGAGCCATCCAGGTGCCCCTTGAATATTTATTTAAGGTCTCTTGCAGCCTCACAGGAGTAGGATGACTTCAGGTCTTCTGGATGGTCCTCTGGATGTTTGGGAGAGAGGAATTTTAACCTGGAAAGATATGCCTAGTTAGAGACTCCTTGTAAGTTGACTGCATTTGTAGTGGCCAGGGTCTCTTGGTTTAGCCAACAGTTGGTTCTCTGGGGAGTTTTCCTTACAAGTTCTAAGAAGGACCTGATATCCTGGGTTAACCTGTGCATAGGTCCTCCTTTCTGCCTCATCCTTGGTGGGGGCTGGTAGTATTTTGTTTGCAAAGTCTGGTATTGCTTTATGTACTTGACCTAGATTAATTATATATTGTAAGCTCTGGCTTACTTCTCTAACAATAGTCTAATCTAAGGTTCATGAGTCTCCTGAAATGAGACAGAGCAGGGACTAAACTCAGGTCCCCTCAACCCTCACTGCAAAATCCAGCATTCCCTGGCTCTCCATAAAAAGAAAAGCTAAAACTCTATGCATCCTGAGTAGTATATCTTGCAGGAATGTAGAATCCAGATGTTTATGGAAAGGAGGGACTCAACTATGAAGACTGGTGAAGACTGGATCAAACCAGTCTGTGCCAAGATGCCCACTAATGCTGACCTTTCACTGACGTTTTCCCTCGTTATAATACTAAGGGTAGAGATTTCACATGCTAATTAGACATGTGAGACATGAAGCAGCATGACCCTTAAGTGCACAGGTGTCAAGAATTCCCCACTTCTTAAATGTCACCCTTTTCCCGCCTAAGTCTCCTTAGAGGTTGGTATCACACTTTTTTGGCAACTCTACCAGGACTCCAGGAGGGTGTCTGGGACCCACGGGGACAGACGGCTGTATGCAACCCCTTCGTAGCTGACAAGCAGCCACCTAAACCTTTGCTTAGTGTCACCGTGCTAAGTAAGTCAGCCTCCAGCATCCCGGGAAGTTCCCATTACTCTCATTCACGTAATATTTTTCCCTTTGTCCTTCCTTCCCAATTTCCTTCCCTCCTCCTTTAACCTCCTTCTTCTTTTCCATGCTCTTCCCTCTCCTTCTTATACTCTACTAATGGGATGTCTACAGCTACAGCTTAACTCCTCTCAGCCTATGAGAACATGCTCCCTCTGGTAGATAACTAACCAGTAGAGGTGGGAAAGGCTCACTTCACACCATGCAGATCTTGGTCAAACAGGCGGTCCTTCACCAGGGACTAGTAAGAGTGCTGGAGCTATAACCCTCACACAGTGTAGCCTAATAGCTGGAGGTTTGATAGCCACAGGAAACTTTCTTTTTTTCTCTCTTTCTCCTCTCATTCCCTGGTTCCAAGTAGTCTAAATAGAAACACGTAAGGGATGAGTTGAAAAAACTGACTCTCTTGGCCTGATCACCCCAGTGGGCAGTGGACAGAGTGCCTCCCTCTAAGCCCTTGCCTGGTTTCTTTTTCTCCTTCTCTTTCTCCCTCTCTTCCAGCTTCCCCCACTCTGCCCACTGCCCGCTTTCAACCTGGAGACTCCCTGTTTTGTTACCCTCTTTAAAACTTCTTGGTACTTCTTCCCTCTGTCCCTGTCTGTGGAGAGAGGAGGTGTGTGGGCTTGTCACTGTGCCAGTCAAATTGATCTTGTTGTCTACTCTGAAGACTGCCCACTATACTAACAGACCTGGAGTCTGCAGAGGGAAGGGCACTGTTTGTCATGCATTTTATTATCTAATCTGCTCCAGACATTAGGAGAAAATTACAAAAGTTAGAGGCCAGACCTCAGACTCCACTGTCAACCTTGGTGGAAGAGGCCTTCAAGGTCTATAATAACATGGACAAGGCAGAGGAAGCTAACAGAGATAGGAAATTGGCCAAAAAGATGCAGCTTTTGGCTGCCCTAATTCATCCACCAGCTCCAGGTGACCCTAGGAGGTCCAGAAGACCAGACGACTGATAGGGAATCGTCAATCTGGGATGAAACCAAAGTAGTCATTGCCAGGAGGGACACTGGAAAAGGGAATGCCCTGAGTCCCCCTGCTATGGGACACTGGCCCAACCCCTGCTTCTTGCTAACCTCTGGAATGAGAATGCACACACCAGTTGAGGAGACCCAAGTCCAGGGTTGTTCTATCTCAACCCCAGTACAATTCTCCTGCTTGCTGCCTTAGCTGCTGGGACATTTGATCACCGATGGTACACTGGAGTTATTTGCTGTATGTATCTATCTCTTTTATAAGACTTGTGAGCTTTCTGAAGACAGGATCCATGTGACTCCAGCAAGTAGCGAAGAGCCTGGCCAAAACCAAACATTCAGTACATGTTGACTGAATTGAATTGGGAAGGAGGAGATGAAAAAATGTCTCAATGCAAGGCCAGAAAGGTCCTTTTGAAGCATCATACTTCAGAGAAGAATGCTGATTCGGTTGTTGTTGGCATCCATCTTGTAACCAGCCATTGATAAGCAGCTTCTAAAATGGCCCTCAATCATCCCACCTCCTGGCATTCACACTCTTTAGGGTGGACTACTTACTTTTTAAAAAATATAATGAGGCAGAAGTGATGGGATGCATTTCCAAAACTAGGTTATAAAAGACTGTGGTTTCCTGTTTCCTTCCTGGGCATTCTCACCCTCTACATTTGCTCACTTTGGGGGACTCCAAATGCCATGTTAGGAGGCAGTCATGTGGAAAGACCCATCTGTGGGAGAGAATTCCACCTCCACCACCACTACCCACCACTACCACCACCCCCACAAGGTGACAGTTTAACTACAACCTCATAAGAGACCTTAAGTCAAAGGCACCACCTGGCTAAGCCATACCTAAATTGCTGACCCACAAAAATTATGTTTATTATTTAAGATTTGGGGTGATTTGTTACACAACAACAGATAACTAATACACAGCTTTGAAGAGGAAGAAATAGAAAATAACAGGGTGAGAGCACTGATCGTATAGACCTGGAAACCATTCAACTTCTGGACTTTCTGGGGCGCCTGGGTGGCTCAGTTGGTTAAGCATCTGCCTTCGGCTCACTTCATGATCTCAGGGTCCTGGGATTGAGCTCCGTCTTGGGCTCTGCAATCAGCAGGGAGTCAGCTTGTCCCTATGCCTCTCCGCCTGCTTGGGCTTTCCCTTTCTCTCTCTCTCAAATAAATAAATAAAATCTTTAAAAATAAAAAATAAATTAAAAAAACAACTTCTGGATTTTCTGTAATGTGAAATAATAAATGCCCTTAATATTTACATCAGTCATGTTTTGTTACCTGTAGTAAACAACTTCCTAATTGGTGTAAATCTGAATGTCCATCAGTAAGGGAATGATATATTACATAGTATAGTATATTCACATAATAGCATGACATAGAACAATTAAAAGAAATGAACTAAATCTACAGGTGCCATCATGGATACATCTCAAAACATGATATTAACTTTAAAAAGCAAGTTATAAGATGATGCAAGCTCCATGAGAATAGGGACTTTATTCTCTACATTGCTGTATCCCCAGTACTTAGAAGAATGCCTAGCACATAGAGAAGAATGAATGACATGCTCAGCATGATTCCACTTATGTGAACACAAACTCTTATACAAGTAATATTACATTTTTTAAAGTAACAGACACATGTAGAAGTATTTTCATAGGCTTGGGAAGATACAAGGATACATAATAAGCAGAATATATAGGATACTTCTGAAAAGGGAGGTAGAGGTCTAAAATCGGGGTCAAAGAGAACCTTACTATATTCTTAATGTTCTGATTTTATTTTTAGAACTACCATGTAATTAAAAATGAATGAACTATATATTTTAAAGCAAAGTAATCACCAGAGAGTTTTTAGTGATTGATAGATCCAAGTTATCTAATGTTTCCGTGCTGATCTCTCTAAAGCTTCTCTTACCATTTCTGCATAGAATTTCTTGTCATTTTTAAAGTGGATCATTTATTAATATTGGGAAAATCATTTATTTACAACTCCTCATGTTTCACATCAGAGCACCTAGCCCCCAGATCTTGGTTTTTAAAACCATTCTCTCCTATACAAATCTAGGACTCCTCAGAAAAGTGGCTGACTCCAGGGAAAGAACAAGAGGAGCCTGGATCATCTGATTGTGCAAGAAAGTAAAGATATGCTCAAAGAGGGACGCCTGGGTGGCTCAGTTGGTTAAGCGTCTGCCTTCGGCTCAGGTCATAATCCCAGGGTCGTGGGATTGAGTCCCATATCGGGCTCCTTGGGGAGCCTGCTTCTCCCTCTGCCTGCCCCTCCCCCTGCTTGTGTTCTCTCTCTCTCTGACAAATAAATAAATAAAATCTTAAAAAAAAAAAGATATGCTCAAAGAAAAATGAGAACATGTCAAACATACGGAGCCAATTTGGAGGGGTTTCTAGGGTCAAATATGGGACAATATAAAAATCAAAATAAATAGTGATAGTCATGGAATGTAACTCATTAAATACAATAATTCTTGAGTCTATATAGATATAAATAAATAAGGGAGAAGGGACAGCTCTTCCATTAGGTGGAATGTCAATTAATAAATGTAGAAAGAATGATGAAATTAGAAAACCATCATTTGGCAAGCAACAGAGTAATAAGTAAGTGTCATCAATGAATACTAAAACTAGTGGATACAAGGTTGATAAATAACAAGATATTTATATAATCTCAAAGAATTTCCTTATAAAATCATTATTAATTACAAAGGGAAAAAACAGTAACTTTACAGTAGAGAAAACTGGAAGGCACCATCTTAACTAACTGATCAGAGTTATCATCACTAGTAATGAGACACAGCAATATCATGTTTCAATCTGATGTGATGCCTGTGGTTTGCTGCCAAAATGCATAAACTTTAGTCTAATCATAGAGAAACAGAAACAAACCCAAACTGAGGGACAGTGGCATGAAAGACAAAAACTGAGGAATTCATCCAGATTAAAGGAAACTAAAGAGACATGAAAACTGAATGGAACATATGATCTAGAATTCTCTTTTGCTTTTATAAAGGAAATTATTGGGATCATTAATGACATTTGAATAAGGGAGATAGATTAAATAACACCATTGTGTCAATGTGATTTTTTACATTGATAAATGTACTGGGATTATATATTAAAATGTCCTTGTTTTTAAGAAATGTACACTGAAGGGCAGCTGCGTGGCTCAGTCTGTTAAGTGTCTCCCTTGGGCTCAGGTCACAATCTTGGGATCCTGGGATCAAACCTCACCCAGTGTCAGGCTCCCTGCTCAGTGGGGAGTCTGCTTCTCCCTCTCCCTCTGAGCTCCCCCCTGGCTCCATGCTCTCTCGCCCTCACTGGCGAGATAAGTAAATAAAATTTTTATTTATTTGACAGAGAGAGCGAGCACAAGTAGGAAGATCAGTAGACAGAGGGAGAAGGAGAAGCAGGCTCCCCACTGAGCAGAGAGCCCGACACAGGGATCGATCCCAGGACCCTGGGATCATGACCTGAGCCAAAGGCAGATGCTTAACCAACTGAGACACCCAGGCACCCCAATAAAATCTTTAAATTAAAAAAAAAATAAAATTGAGAAATATACACAAGTAAAATGGCAAAGTGGCATCATGTCTACAACTTGACCTCAAGTGGTTCAAAAAAATACTATCTATAAAGCAAGTGTAGAAAGAATGATGGCACTAAAGTAGTACATTTTAACATTTGGGAAATCCAGATGAAGATTATATGGGAATTCTTTGTACTATTCTGTTAACTTTTCTATAAGTCTGAAATTATGCCAAAATAGAAAGTTAAAAGAACAGGAGTAAATTACATGATGGCTCTGATACAAAGACTTCAATTGCCACCTATAATACCCAATGGCAAAATTTTGTCTTTATCTGGAATGCCTCATTGTTCAAATTAATTGATTTTAGAAATAACTGTTACAATTTTTAACTTATAAAATAACTGTATATTAATAAATTACCACTTTTAATCTCTTTCAAACATTAGGAATCTACATAGAATCATGTTTGGAAAATAGTTCTTTTACTAAACAAAGTAAACACTGTTTTAGTTCAATTTCTAATCCACAGTTTGAGAAATTGAGTCATAGTGAGAAAAAGTGGCTAATGACTTGCCCAAAGTCACACAGTTATAAACAAAGTTGGGACTGTCAAACACACAGAGTTAACCCACAAAAAAATGTTGGCAATAAACAAGCACTACAACAAAGGTAGAGGGGGCACCTGTGTGGCTCAGTCGGTTGAACCTCTGACTCTTGATTTCAGCTCAGGTCAGGATCTCAGTGTTGTGAGATGGAGCCCCTCATTGGGCTCTGTGCTCAGGGCGGAGTCAGCTTGAGGTTCTGTCTCTCCCTCTGCTCCTCCCCTCTGCTTGTGCCCTCTCTCTCACTCTCTCTAAAATAAATAAATCTTTAAAAAAAAAAGAAGAACAACAAATGTAGAGCATCACGAACCACTGAAGAAATATAAAATAAAAGTCCCACAGCACATTTGTTAAATTAGCAAAAATGAAACAAACAAAACTCGATGGTAACAGGACTGTGAGAAAATAAGTATATTTCTTCATTGTGAATGCACTATAAACAAGTGTAATCTTTCCAGAGAGAAATTCGGCAAGAGCTGTCAAGAATCATAAAAATGATCACGCTCCCGACCTGAGTAATACCACATTGGGGAGTACATCTCATGGAGATGATTCAAAAGAGAGAACAGACTCGAACAAAGGTGATTATAGCCAAACAGTATATTTGCTAAAAACTAGAAACAATCCAAATGTTCACCCATGGGAGAGAGGCTAACTTGAAACAGGCCATGGTAGAGCAATACAATAACAGTTATCACATTACCACAGGGAACCTCGTAGGAATGTGGCAAGAACCCTATCAAATAAGGATAAGCTAAAGACAGAAGAATCCCAAGAGACCCATACGAAATACTGACAGCTAACAAACAATGTGTATATAACTGTCAAAGAAACAAATAATTTGTAGTAAGTAGATAATCTGGAATTGGAATCTTTTTTTAAAAAATATGACTTTTATCATTTAGTGAAATCCATGTACAGGAGAAATGGGAGAGATGACCATGGCCAGGAGCCGAGGACTACAACCCCTCAATCCTTAAACACAGTGTGACATGTTCTCTCTCTTCTTAAAAATAACTTCACTGATACCCTACAACCCAGCAACTGCACTACTAGGTATTTACCCAAACGATACAAACTTAGTGATCCTAGGGGCACCTGCACCCCAATGTTTATAGCAGCAGTGTCCACAACAGCCAAACTATGGGAAGAGCCCATATGTCCATCGACAGATGAATGGATAAAGAATGGATAAAGATGTGTGTATACACACACACACACACACACACACACACACACACTCAGCCATCAAAAAGGATGAAATCTTACCACCTGCAATGACATGGATGGAACTGGAGAGTATTATGCTAAGTGAAATAAGTCAATCAGAGAAAGACAATTATATGGTTTCACTCATATGTGGAATTTAAGAAACAAAACAGAGGATCATAGGAGAAGGGAGGGCAAAATAAAAGGAAATCAGAGAGGGAGACAAACCGTAAGAGACTCTTAACTTAGGAAACAAACTGAGGGCTGCTGAAGGGAGGTGGATGGGGGGTTGGGGTAACTGGGTGATGGGCATTAAGGAGGGCACATGATATAATGAGCATTGAGTGTTACATGCAACTGATGAATAACTGAACTATACATCTGAAACTGATACACTATATGTTAATTGAATTTAAATAAGATTAAAAAATAACTTCACTGAGATGTAATTAACATACCATAAAATTCATCTACTTAGAGAATCCATTTACAGCATGACAGCGTAAGAGCTCTACTGACGCGTGCCCTCAGTGAAACTGGTGGAAATTATTTTAAAAACAACCATTTTGGAGCTCCTCGGTGGCTCAGTCAATTGAGCTTCCGACTCTTGATTTCAGTTCAGGTCCTGGTTCCTGGGATAGAGCCCCGAGTCAGGCTGGGCACTCTGCATGGAGTCTTCTTGTCTCCTTCTCCCTCTGTCCCTCCCCCACTTGCTGGCACACGCTTTCTCTCTCTCTCTCTCAAATAAATAAATCTTAAAAAAAAAATTTTCAAGCCTCTGAAAATAGTCCTAAGGACAAACAGTAAATGAAGAAATACCTGCTAAAAACAAAACACACAAAAAACACAAACTATTAAAAATTCAGTAAGAAAAGTGAGACTCTGCAAATATTTGAACCGAGACTGCCCCCCCTTCCACTTCCTAGCTCAGTGAGGTAGAGATTCCTCTCCATACTGCTATAGTGAAGAACACAGGGCACACTTTCCCCCAGCTCATAGTCAGAGGTCTCCTTCCAAGGAGGAGCAGGACATCAGTGTTTCTCATTCTGTCTCCAGCTACCTGCTGCTGAGGCTAAGTCCCAGGCAGACACTGTTGAGAAGCTGAGAATCCCCTCACACAGCCCCTGCTCACGAAGTGGAGGCTCTAAGTTGGGCAGGGCATGCTGAGAACACTAGAGCCCTCATCACCCTTGCCTGAGCTCAAGAGACACAGTAGTTCTGAAGCCACTGCCTCGGGCCCCTCTGGCCAATTTAGTAGTCTTTAAGTTTTAACAAGCACCTTTACCCCGTGTGATTGATTAAGCATTTCTTTTTATATCTATAGATAATTCATTGTTTCCTAGAAAGATTCAGAAACAAACCTGCTCGCACAATTTCTAGCACCACGATAACTTCTTTTATTTTTTTTCCCAAGATTTTATTTATTTACCTGACAGAGAGAGAGAGAGCACAAGTAAGGGGAGCAGCAGGCAAGGGAGAAAGAGTAGCAGACTCGGCGCTCGATCCCAGGACCATGACCTGAGCCAAAGGCAGACACCTAATGACTGAGCAACCCAGGCGCCGACATTAACTTCTGTAGCCTGCACCACGGAGTCTGCAAGCAATCAATAAGTGTTACATACTACTGTGCTTCCCTTTTACTGATTAAACTCCCTAAAGCTCCCTAAAGTGCCTTTAAAAATCTTTGGGCCAGGCAGAAATTTTGGATTTGGTTTTTGGATAAGAGTCCACTTTCACCCCAGGTGGCCAGCTTCCTGAAAAATACTCATATCCCTTTCCAATCAAAACTCATCTCTTCTCAAGGAATTGATCCCATTTACAAATACACCAAAAATAATAAGATACCTAGGAATAAACCTAACCAAAGAGGTCAAAGATCTATACTCTGAAAACTATAGAACATCTATGAAAGAAATTGAAGAGGACACAAAGAAATGGAAAAACATCCCATGCTCATGGATTGGAAGAATAAATATTGTTAAAATGTCTATATTACCCAAAACAATCTATACATTTAATGCAATCCCTATCAAAATACCACCAGCTTTTTCACAGAACTAGAACAAACAACCTTAAAATTTGTATGGAACCACAAAAGACCCCAAATAGCCAAAGCAATCCTGAAAACGAAAAGCAGAGCTGGAGGCATCACAATTCCGGACTTCAAGCTATATTACAAAGCTGTAATCCCCAAGACAGTACAGTACTGGGACAAAAACAGACACTTAGATCAATGGAACAGAATAGAAAGCCCAGAAATGGACCCACAACTATATGGTCAACTAATCTTCGACAAAGCAGGAAAGAACATCCAATGGAAAAAGACAGTCTCTTCAACAAATGGTGTTGGGAAACCTGGGCAGTCACATGCAGAAGAATGAAACTGGACCACTTTCTTATACCATACACAAAAATAAACTCAAAATGGGTGAAAGACCTAAATGTGGAACAGGAAACCATCAAAATCCTAGAGAAGAACACAGGCAGCAACCTCTTTGACCCGCACTATAGCAACTTCTTACTAGACACATTGCTGAAGGCAAGGAAAACAAAAGCAAGAATGAACTATTGGTTGGGGTGCCTGGGGAGCTCAGTCGTTTGAGTGTCAGACTCTTGGTTTCGGCTCAGGTCCTAATCTCAGGGTCATGGGATCAAGCTCCATATCAGGCTCCATGCTCCAGCATGGAGTCTGCTTGTCCCTCTCACTCTGCTCCTCCACTCACTCACTCTCTCTCTTTCTCCCAAGTAAAAAGAAAAGAAAAGAAAAAAGAAAAAAAATTATTGGGACTTCATCAATATAAACAGCTTCTGCACAGCAAAGGAAACAATCAACAAAACTAAAAGGCAGCCTACAGAATGGGAGAAGATATTTGCAAATGACATACCTGATACAGGTTTAGTATCCAAAATCTACAAAGAATTTATCAAATTCAACACCCAAAAAACAAATAATCCAGTTAAGAAATGGGCAGAAGACATGAATAGACATTTTTCCAAAGTAAACATCTAGATGGCCAACAGACACATGACAAGATGCTCAACATCACTCATCATGAGGGAAAGACAAATCAAAACCACAATGAGATACCACCTCACACCTGTCAGGATGGTTCATACTAACAACACTGGGAACAACAGATGGTGAGGATGCAAACTGGTGGGAATGCAAACTGGTGCAGCCCCTGTGGAAAACAGTATGGAGGTTCCTTAGAAAGTTAAAAATAGAACTACCCTATGATCCAGCAATTGCACTACTAGGTATTTACCCAAGGGATACAAAATTACAGATTCAAAGGGGTATATGCACCCCGATGTTTACAGCAGCTTTATCAACAACAGCCAAACTATGGAGAGAGCCCAAATGTCCATCAACTGATGAAAGAAGATGTGATATATAATGATATATAAATTAGGGTGCCTGTGTGGCTTGGCTGGTTAAGCGACTGACTTCACCTCAGGTCATGATCCTGGAATCCCAGGATCAAGTCGCGCATCAGGCTCCCTACTCAGCAGGGAGTCTGCTTCTCCCTCCGACCCTCCCCCCCCATGCTCTCTCTCATTCTCTCTCTCAAATACATAAAATCTTTAAAAATAAATATAAATTAAATAATATAATATATTGGAATATTACTCAGCCATCAAAAAGAATGAAATCTTGCCATTTGCAATAACATGGATGGATCTAGAGTGTATTATGCTAAGTGAAATAAGTCAGTCAGATGAAGACAAATACCATATGCTTTCACTCATATGTGGAACTTAAGAAACAAAAGAGGTGAACATAGGGAAAGGGAAAAAAAGACAGAGGGAAACAAACCATAAGAGACTCTTAACAATAGAGAACAATCTGAAAGTTGATGGAGGGAGGTGGGTGGGGGGCAGGCTAAATGGGTGATGACTATTAAGGAGGGCACTTACGATAAGCACTGGGTATTATATATAAGTGATGAATCACTAAACTCTACTCCTGAAACCAGTATGACATTATATGTTAACTAACTAGAATCTAAATAAAAAATTGAAAAGGGGAAAAAAACCCTCATTTCTTGAGTATTGGATTTTTGAGCTAAGGCAGCAGAACTTGGGTTTTTCAGTAACAGTTCCACAGCAGGATAGACAAGCTAACAGGTTCTCAGGTCCCAAAACCAAGTCCTCAGACTCTAGAGTAGGAGGGTCGCTCAGACAGAAGCTTGTCATTGGTCCCATTTTCTGCAGCTTCAGAGCCCTGGCTTAGACTTTGCTTCAAGGGAAAAGCAGGCAGGGTGGAGAGAGGGAGGCGGAGAGAACAGATAGCTCCTAATTTCTTCCCAAAGTAACTGACTTCATTTACAACAAAGCTTAGAGAAGTTCAAGCTTAAGTGTGCTCACAAGAAAAGCAGTGGCTGTAGTAAAATGGGTAAACAAAATGTGGTATGTATATATGTATATGTACATATATGTTTATGTGTGCACATATATGTTTGTATATCTATACAGACAATGGAATTTTACACAGCATTAAGAAGGAAGGAAATTCTGATACATAACACACCATGGATGAACCTTAAAAACATTATGCTAAGTTCAATAAGTCAAACACAGAAGGACAAATATGATATGATTCCACTCATATGAAGTACCTAGAATAATAAAAGTCATAAAGACAGAAAGTAGAATAGTAGTTACCAAGGGCTAAGGGGAGTGGGGAATGGAGAGTTACCATTAAATGTGTACAGAGTTTCAGTTTGGGACGATGAAAAAGTTCTGGAGATGGATGGTGGTGATGGTTGTACAATAATGTGAACTACTGAATGCCACTGAACTGTACACTTAAAAATGGTTAAATTGGTAAATTTTATGCTATATATATCTTACCAGCAATTTATTTTTTTAACGATTTTCTTTATTTGAGAGAGAAAAAGAGAGAGAACATGAGCAGGGGAGAGGGGAGGTAAGAAGGGGCAGAGGGAAAGGGACAAGCAGACTCCCCTCTGAGCAGAGAGCCCTGACGCAGGGCTGGATCCCAGGACCCTGGGTTCACGACCTGAGCAGAAGACAGATGCTTAACTGACTGAGCCACCCTGGTGCCCCACCAGCATTTTTAAAAAATTTTAATGAGGGCAAAACAGAACAATTTTCTGACAGTCAAAAGCTGAGAGAATTCATCATGAGCAGACCAGCACTACAAAAAAATACTAAATGGAATGTTAGGTGAAGGAAAATGAGCCAGATGGAGACATGGTTCTGCAAAACAGAATGAAGAATACCTAAAAGGGTGACTAAATTGGTAAATATAAATGAATACTGACAATTTAAACCAACAACAAAAATAATGTCTTATGGGATTTAAAACAATACATTGAAATAAAATATATGACAACAATAACACAGGAAGCAGAAAGTATTAGAGTTAATTTTAAAGCGCTAGCATTATTCAGGAATTGTGGCAAATACTAATTTAGGGCAGACCGTGATGAGTTAAGGATGCATATTATAATCTCTAAGGCAATCACTAAAAGAATAATCAAATCGTGATCAAATATCTGAATAGTTAAATAACCATAAAAAATAAAGGATAAAAAACAGAATGATAAAAAATATTGTTCAATCCAAGAGAAGGCAAAAAAAAAAGAAAAAAGAAAAGAAAGGAACAAAGAACATATGGAGTGAACAGAAAACAGGAAAATGGTAAAAATAGACTCAATACATCAGTAATTAAATTAAATGGAAAGGGTTTAAACACTCTTATAAATAAAAGAAAAAGACCGTCAGACTGGATTTTAAAAATTCAACTATAGGGGCGCCTGGGTGGCACAGCGGTTAAGCGTCTGCCTTCGGCTCAGGGCGTGATCCCAGCGTTATGGGATCGAGACCCACATCAGGGCTCCTCCCCTGTGAGCCTGCTTCTTCCTCTCCCACTCCCCCTGCTTGTGTTCCCTCTCTCACTGGCTGTCTCTATCTCTGTCGAATAAATAAATAAAATCTTTAAAATAAAAATAAATAAAAAAATAAAAATTCAACTATATGCTATTTATAGAGATGCACTTTAAATATAACATCATCAAGGTTAAAAGAATACAAAACAACAGGATGGAAAAATATGTATCATGTAGATACAAACAGAAAAGAGCTAGCTCAACTAAATTAATAGCAGATAAAGTAGACTTTACATAATAAGTATTACTAGAGATAAGGAGGGGCATTTCACACTGATAAAAGTGTCTAACTGAAAAATATGACTTTCCTATTATATATTCAGAAATGAAATAGATGGGGGCGCCTGGGTGGCACAGCGGTTAAGCGTCTGCCTTCGGCTCAGGGCGTGATCCCGGCGTTATGGGATCGAGCCCCACATCAGGCTCCTCTGCTATGAGCCTGCTTCTTCCTCTCCCACTCCCCCTGCTTGTGTTCCCTCTCTCACTGGCTGTCTCTATCTCTGTCGAATAAATAAATAAAATCTTTAAAATAAAAATAAATAAAAAAATAAAAATTCAACTATATGCTATTTATAGAGATGCACTTTAAATATAACATCATCAAGGTTAAAAGAATACAAAACAACAGGATGGAAAAATATGTATCATGTAGATACAAACAGAAAAGAGCTAGCTCAACTAAATTAATAGCAGATAAAGTAGACTTTACATAATAAGTATTACTAGAGATAAGGAGGGGCATTTCACACTGATAAAAGTGTCTAACTGAAAAATATGACTTTCCTATTATATATTCAGAAATGAAATAGATGGGGGCGCCTGGGTGGCACAGCGGTTAAGCGTCTGCCTTCGGCTCAGGGCGTGATCCCGGCGTTATGGGATCGAGCCCCACATCAGGCTCCTCTGCTATGAGCCTGCTGCTTCCTCTCCCACTCCCTCTGCTTGTTCCCTCTCTCACTGGCTGTCTCTGTCTCTGTCAAATAAATAAATAAAATCTTTAAAAAAAAAAAAAAAGAAATAGATGAAGCAAAAAAACAACAGAACCAAAAAGCAAAGTAGACAAATCCAGTCACAGTTGGAGATTTGAACACATGCACCCCCACCTCAGTAACTGATAGAACTAAAGAAAAATCAGTAAGAATATAAAAGATCTGAATACACTATCAACCACACTGACATAATTGAATATTTATATGACGCTATACCCAACAACTGCAAAACACACATTCTTTTCAAATACAAATGGAATGTTCACCAAATAAACCATATGCTGGGCTATAAAACAAATCTCAAGATTCCAAAAGAGTAAAGTCTTACAGAATATGTTCTTTGATCACAATGGATTAAATTAGAAATTAAATCTAGAAAAGCCCCCAAATATTTGGAAATTAGCAACTCATTTATACAATGTTCAAGATTAGACAAAACATCTGTACAATAGTATTCAGGATGATTCCTTTTTGCTGAGAAGAAGCACAGTGAGCATTCAGGGCCTGAAATGTTCTATATCTTAATATAGGTAGTGATTATACTGGTGTATTTATATGTAAAAATTTATTTGAGATTTATACTTATATACTTTATACCATGTAAGTTATACCTCAATAAAAAAAGTAAATCAGAAAAAAAGAGAGACATTAAAGTCTCTAGTACCTAACAAAATGCCTAGTTCATGGAGGATGCTTAATGCTTCATGAATTATAAAAGGAAAGAGAGAGGGGGCACCTGCATAGCGCAGTCATTAAGCGTCTGCCTTCGGCTCAGGGCGTGATCCCAGCATTCTGGGATTGAGCCCCACATCAGGCTCCTCTGCTAGGAGCCTGCTTCTTCCTCTCCCACTGCCCTGCTGTGTTCCCTTTCTCGCTGGCTGTCTCTCTCTGTCAAATAAATAAATAAAATCTTAAAAAAAAAAAAAAAAGGAAAGAGAGAGAAAGAATAGAATGAAAAGGCCTACCACACATCTAATACAATTTACACCTGCTAGATTGGCAAAAGATAAAGAAGTCTGACAGTAGCAGTGCTGAAGAGAATGAAAATCAATAGAAACTCTTACACTTTGCTGACGAGAATATAAATTGATACAAACACTTGAGAAAACAATTTGGCATTAGCTTGTAAAGTACAACATTCACATATCCTACCAACCGGGACAGTTCCTAGGTGTAGGGGCACCTGGGTGGCTCAGTTGGTTAAGTGTCTGCCTTCAGCTCAGGTCATGATCCCAGGGCCCTGAGATCGAGCCCCATATCAGGCTCCCTGCTCCATGGGGAGCCTGCTTTTCCCTCTCCCTCTGCCTGCTTCTCCCTCTCCCTTTGCCTGCTGCTCCACCTACTTGTATTCTCTCTCTCTCTGTCTCTCTCTGTCAAATAAATAAATAAAATCTTTAAAAAAAAAAATCCTAGGTGTATATCCCAAGAAACTCCTGTCCAAGTGCACCAGGAGTTAAGTAGAAGAATGTTGGGATACCTGGCTGGCTCAGTCGGTACAGCATGCAACACTTGATCTCAGGGTTGTGAATTCAAGCCCCACACGGGGTATAGAGGTTACTTTAAAAAATTAAAAATCTTTTAAAAAAATGTTAATAGTAACCCTGTTCATAATAGCATAAACTGAAACATCTCAAATGTCCATAACCACTAGAACAGATAAATCAATTATGGTATATTCACATAACAGAATATTATCCCACAGTGAATAATGAATGAACTAGGGGTACAAGGCTGGCTCAGTCGGTGGAGCAAATAACTCTTGATCTCAAGGTTTTGAGTTCAAGCCCTACATTGGGCATGGAGCCTACTTAAAAAAAAATGAATGAACTATAGTTACTTGCAACAACATGGATATTAGACACTTAATGTCAAGGGGTGCCTTGGGCAGCTCAGTCGGTTAGGCATCTGCCTTTGGCTTGGGGTGTGATCCCAGGGTCCTGGGATCAAGTCCCACCTCAGGCACCCTGCTCAGTGTGGAGTGGTGTGGAGTCTGCTTCTCCCTCTCCCCGTACCCCCTACTCATGCTCTCTCTCTCTCTCTCTCAAATAAATAAATAAAATTAAACAAAAAATGTCAAGTGAAAAAGGGAAGTCACAGAAAAAATACAAATAGTATGATACAATGTTTATGAAGCTCAAATGCAAGCAAAATTAATATGTTAAGCATACACATATTTTTTAAGCAAGGAAATTAAAAACACAAAATTCAAAATAATGGTTAGGAATAGGTGGGGTGAGGGGCACCTGGGTGGCTTAGTTGGTTGAGCATCCAACTCTTGATTTCAGCTCAGGTCATGATCTCAGTGTCCTGGGGTGGAGACTGCATCAGTCTCCACGCTCAGTGGACAGTGCGCTTGAGAATTCTCTCCCTCTGCCTCTACCCTTCCTCCCAGGTGAGTAGCTCAGTTGGTTACGTGGCTAACTCCGTTTCAGCTCAGGTCATGATCTCATGGGTCATGAGATAGAGCTCCACATCAGGCTCCACACTTGGCTGGGAGTCAGCTTGAAGATTCTCTTCCTCTGCCCCGCCCCCCCCCCTCTCTCTCTCTCAAATAAATAAATAAATCTTAAAAAAAAGTAGGTGGGGTGATATGGGGCACCTGGGTGGTGCAGTCGGTTAAGCATGAGACTCTTGGTTTTGGCTCAGGTCATGATCTCAGGGGCCCCCCCCACCCTCTGCTCATGTACACACACTGTTGCTCTCTCTCAAATAAAAAAACAAATCTTAAAAAAAAAAAAAAAAGAATAGGTGGGGTGATAATGTTCTAGTTCAGAAGGATGATGAATTCATGGGTGCTCATTATATTATTACGCTTTATAAGTTATATGTATTATTTTATATGCATTAAATGATTATTTAAAAAATGTTTAAATAAGGAAAAGGTGGTAGAAAGTGTTATGGAAGCATGGGGAAAGGAATTATTTACTACTTCCTAGAGGAAGAGGAGGAGTTAAGAAGAAATTCATTTAGTAGGTATGTCAGTGGTCCCACAATCACCCAGGTTCGATGATTGACTCAAGGACTCAGGATTCAGTATACAGTTACATTCATGGCTATGATGCATTACAGCCAAAGACTACAAAGCAAAATCAACAAAGTACATCAAATGGACAAGACAAGATAGTGGAAGGGCATTGAAGGCAGTGGGAACAGTACATGCAAAAGCAAAGAGCTGTGAAAGAATGCCCCAGTCAGGGAACAAACCACACTGCTGAAAAGTCCTTTCAGTATGGCCGAGCACAAGGTGCTTGGGAGAGTATCAGAAGAAGGGAGTGGATGGGGCACCTGGGTGGTTCGGTTAGTTAAGTGTCTGCCTTCAACTCAGGTCATGATCTCAGTGGGCAGTCTGCTTCCCCCTCTGCCCCTCCTGCTCTGTTCCTCCTCCCACCCCTCCACTCCTCCTCTGCCCCTCCCTTTCCCCCTCCTGTTGCTCATTATACTTTCTCACTCAAATAAATAAAATCTAAAATTAAAAATTAAAAAAAAGAAGTAGAAGAAGGGAGTGGAGAGGGAAGGAGAAAGACTTTATAATGGGCCTCTTATACCACAGCAGGACATTTTAACTTTTTAACTTTCTCCTACAAGCAACAGGAGCCATTAAGTGTTGTCCGTAAGGGAGTACAGTACAGTCCCTGGCTATAATAAACAGCTTTTGTTCTCCAAAAATTAAAATGTTGAAATCCTAACCCCCAATGTGATACTATTAGGAAGAGAGGCCTTTGGGAACTGATTAGGTGATGAGGGTAGAGCCCTTATGAATGAGATGAGTGCCCCTATGAAAGAGACCCTAGTGAACTCTCTCACCCCTTCTGCCATGTGAGGACAGAGGGAGAAGACGGCTGTCTATAAATCAGGAAGACAGCTCCCACCGGAGACCAGACACCAGATCTGCCAGTACTTTGATCTTGGACCTTCCAGCCTCCAGAACTTGAGAAATAAACTGTTGTTTAAGTCATTTGGTCTATGGTATTTTGTTACAGTAGCCCCAGTGGACAAAGATACTGACATACAATGTAGTAGGCCCAAAATAAAGCCTGTTGATTCAATGTGACTCAAGTTACTATGCCAATTCAAGATCTATACCGATTTCTTTGCAATCCTTCAGTGAAGATGACAGAGCTTCACTGGATCATTTTAAGCCACTCTAGGGGTACCTGGGTGGCTCACTTGGTTAAGCATCTGCCTTAGGCTCAGGTCATGAACCCAGGGTCCTGGGATTGAGTCCCACATCAGGCTCCTTGCTCAGCGAGGAGCCTGCTTCTCCCCCTCCCTCTGCCTGCCACTCCCCCTGTTTGTGCTCTCTGTCAAATAAATAAATAAAATCTTAAAAAAAAAAAAAAAAAGCCACTCTAGATTTCCTTGGATACATTAAACTAAACTAAGGCACTCTGATCCATAAGCAAATGCACAATTAATTGAAACTGGTTCTAGAAATTATGGGATCTAAAACTCTAGATCTAGAAAAATGGGGTTTAGCTTCACCAAGATGGAGACTAGAACCTAGTATCAGTTTGTGAAATTATCAGAAAAATATAGCTTTCAGAATAAACTGGTAACAACTACCATTTACTTTGTGCCAGGCAATGTGGTAAGTAGTCTATGGAAATTATTTTGGTTAATCTTCATTTAAAGCAAGTATCATTTACTCATTTTACAAATGAAGCAGCAGACTTACAAATGTTAAATAATTTACCTAATGTTGCATAGGTCAATGACTGCAGAATGGAGCACTTGATGTCAAGCTGAGTATCTCATGACTTTAACTGACGGCCTGTTTATGTCTCAGAGATTACTGGGGTTAATCCCAATCCTGCTTGCCTCAGACATTATCAGGGTATAAGACATCACGCACATCCGTTGCACTTCACAGGGCTCCGAATATTCAGCCCTCCTGCCCCAAGTGTGGCTCAGTAGGGCCTGGAATAGTGGAGTTCCCAGACCACCACTGAGGTGATGAGAAGAAACTGCCTTATCTGTTTAGTCTAACTTGCCAAACAAATATGCTCATTTTTTAAGTGGGTTGTGACATGGAAAAAGTTGGAAAGCTCTACTTGAATCTAATTCTCCTCCTTCCCTTCCTCAAAACCCTCTGGAAATCCCAGTCCAGTGATCAGCAAACTCCCCTACACCCTCAATCTGTCCTTGGAAAGGACATTTAAAACCTGGCATGTCCTGAAGACAATGCTTTCCTGCACCCCTGAAGACACTATAAAATGACCCACCCCGAGAAGTGGGCTAGGGTTGCAGCAAAGGTGTGTCTGTGTGTGTGTGTGTGTGTGTGTGTGTGTGTGTTTGTGCGCAAGCATGCGCGCGTGGCCATCATCCCTCCCCACCTCTCCAGCCAACATAGCTTTGTCACAGTTTTCCTCAAGAGCAAGCCCTGCTGTTTTGGACGAATCTCAGATTCTGAGTCAAAAATGCTTGTACACGTCCTGTTAGTAAAACCTAATTTATGGTCACTTCTACCAACAAGAGATGTGTTCACAGAGCTGAGAAGTAGAAAATCTCATGATAGCATTCACTGGAGAATAATCTAAATTGTTTTGAGCATCTAATCAGATTGGGAGTGAGGGGAGGGGGACTGTTTTTTGCTCCATTGTGTCAAATATATATGCTTGAATCCTGGGACTTTCACAAAAATGTCCTCTATACCTTTGAATTTCTAGCTGAATAACTCATGCTATGGAAATCTGGGCAACTAGAAACCTTCTTTAAGATAAATAAGTATTGGTTTTTAGGCTGGTCATCTGGTATTGGCAAGAGGACATGGATTTGCAGTCTGAGGTCTGGAGTTCAAGCATGGGCTCTGACTTTAACTAGCTGGGTGATCCTGATAAAACCTTCACCTCTCCCAGTCTGTTTCTTTACTGTCAAATAAGAAAGAATCCTTCATAGGAGAACCACCCTAAGGATTAAATGTTATAATGTACGTTAAAGGTGCTTTGTAAACTATAAAACACTGCACAAACATCAATCATCTATTTATGAGTCAGGCCTGACACAGAGATGATGCAAAATATTTATAGTATAAAGTAAATCCCGCCAGTGAGCTGTGTCATCTCAGGCAAGAAACATCTCTGTCTCTATCTCTCTTTTGCCTCCTCTGATATCACTTCCCCCTAGCACACTGGGCTCTAACCATACTGTCCTTTTTCCTGTTCTTCAACAGAGCAAGTTCACGCGGGCCGCAGGGACTTTGGACCTGCTGTTCCCTCTTCCTGGAACATTCTTCCCCAGCTCTTTGCATGGTCTTCCACTTCTCATCAATCAGGTCTTAGGTAAAATGTCATTTCTTGAGAAGCTTTCTCTGACCACCCTAATATTCCTTCCACATAATTCACCCGATAACGTATTCCTGTTTCATTTTCTCCTTAGCACTTATTACTATCTATTGACTTGTTTATTACACTCTTCCACTAGAATAAAAAACTATACTAGAGCTTTCCTGTCTCTCTCGTTCACAACGGTATTCCAATGCCCAAAATAATATCCAACTCAAAGTAAACTCTCAATAAGCATTTGAATAAATGAAGTTGAAATAAAGTAATTATATCAAAAGTTTCATTCATTAAACAAATATTTTGTATGTACCTAGGAGAGCCCAGGCTCTATTTCAAGGTGCTGGGGATTCAACTGAGAACTAAAGAGACAAAAATCTCTGCTTTCTTGGGGCATGCCTACCTGTGGGAAAACACACAAAAAACAAGGTAAAAAGTAAAAACATACTGTATCTGATGTTAAGTGTTAAGGAGGAAAAATAATTATAAAGCAGGAAAGGAGGAAATGAAATGTGTGTGGAGTCGTTAAATTTTAGATAGGGTAGCCAGAGAAGGAAATAAGGATATATGGGGTAAATGCATTCCAGGACCTCAGGGTAACTGGGACAGTAATGAAGGTGTTGGAGGCTGACACAATAGGAGATGAGATCAGGGAGGTTAAGGCAAGTCAGACTGTATGAGTCCCTTTGGCTAAACTAAGGACTTTGGCTTTTACCAAGAGTGAGATGGAGAGTAGGAGCATCAGGGTACCATGGAATGGCTTGTTATAAGAAGATTCCTGGGGCTGCTGTGCTGAGAATACCTGAAGGACAAGGGAAAGGACTAGTGAAGACGCCATAATAACCTTGCCAAGAGATGGTGGCTCGGAAAGACTGGGGGAGGAGCTGTGGGGATGGAAGATAAAATTTCATACCTGACCGTTACATTGGAGAGTTTAAGGGAGAGGTCTGGGCTGGGAGTTAGAACTTGAAACTCAAATGGTATCTATTATCAGCAGTAACCAGTAACCGAATCATGGAGATGGGAGTCCTGGCTCTATCACATCCTGGTAGCAAACTGTTGAGCAAACGATTTCTAGGTTCTGAGCCTCAATTTCCCTAACAGTAAAACGCAGAAAATATTCCCACATAACAGGGCCTTCAAGAGAACAAAATGAGAAGTGTAAAAGGCTGACGGTGAGCAAGGTGAGACCCTTTAGCCAAGGACTGCACAAACCTGTCCCGGAGGGAGGGGGCTGCTGTAAAACCAGCGACTGATTTAATTCCATAGCACTTACTCCGAGGTCCCCCAGCAGCGATCAAAAAGAAGCGCCTGGGCCCGCACCGCAACGCGGTCTGCAGCGCCCAAACCTCGCGAGATTTGTTGGCCGGGCAAAGTCACCCTCCCACCCACATATCGCGAGACCAAGGTTTATGAGCGGCTATCTGCCGGTCAGGGATTGCAGGAAAGATGGAGTATCCCGCGTTGGGCACCGTGGAGGCCGCGGATAGTGGAGGGGCCCGGCCATACAACAGCTCCGAGGAACGAGAAGGACGGGAACCGGACGGGCTGCGCTTCGACCGCGAGAGGGCGCGCCGCCTGTGGGAAGCAGTGTCCGGGGCCCAACCAGTAGGGAGGGAGGAAGGTGAGTCCGGGGACCTCAGAGGTAGCCTCACCCGCCCGCTCGTTTCACAGGGAGTGGCGGAAGCGCGGGGCGGGAACGCGGACCAGCCCCCGGGTCTCCGGTCACACCCCCTGGCGCCCGGCCCGCCCCCTTGCGTGACGCGCCCCGGGACTTCTTGACTCGTGCACCCCAGCCGGGCTGGGTACCGTGGGCCAGCTCCCTTGAAAATTGAGGCTGCAGCACCACATGAATGAAAGCTCCGCGCTCAAATGGTCAAGGGCCTGCTCATACTTAGGCCGCCGGGTTTTTTCCCCCTTCCATTCTCACCCACCAGAGCGCAGCCCTTCCTAAACTCGAGGACTGTATTTCCTATCCGTGCCTTCTCGGAGACCCACAGAACCTGGCCCCTCACCATTTCTCCCTGACTCTTGGTCGTCCCAGCCTCCAGGTTCCCCCACCCCTAATGTCGCTTGCCTCCCTTCTCTCGTGCTCCACACTGCCAAGGACTTCAGAAGGCCTTCTTACGCCCTGTTCCTCCTGGCCTTTGTGTTTTCAACCTGGTTTACCCCTGTTTGTAGGTGTCTGGTCTCTCCTACTTGGTCCCTTTTATGAGATGGGGCCCAGGAGCCTGAGAAACTGGCTCCAGTTTCTTTGTATCCCATGCTTGTACCGAAGCTGTGGAGAACAGGATACAGCGGGAGCCGCTTCTGGGCTGAAGCTTCCCAGCTTGCTCTGCGTTTGATCTGGCACTGGGTAAGATGGAGATGGAGGAGAATGGAAAGAGCTGCCCTGACCTGGCTGTGTGACCCTCCCTTCGTAGTCCTTAGCAGAGCTAGCTGCTTAACTCTAACCCAGAAGTACAAGAACTGTCTGGCCTTCTGTGCTAATCCTGTCAAGTAATCTGTAATAAAATCAGATGGTTTGTTTGCTTGGTGAGCAGACTAATCTTGGAAAATGTAATATGTTGCTTGTGAATTGATTGCCCTGGGATAAAATGGAATTTTGACCACATCCAAGGAAGATATGTTTAAATTTGGGGTGGTACATAGACCTATACCCTTGTGTATACTTCTCCAGTTTTAAAACTAGCTTAGTTAATATGGGCTCTTTGTCTGCCTCATAATTTAAAACTTGTTTGGTACAAATCCCCCCCCCCCAAACACAACCCAATTTTCCTTTCACTAATTTGACAAACATTCATTGATACCTGCTCAGTTCCCAGGACTGGCTGGGCATCAGAGCTAGAGAGATGAGGAAGATACTGTCCTTGCCCTGTTGGGGTTTACAGTCTAGTCCAGGAAGCAGACACCGAAACAGTTTCAGTATAATGTAATGGGTGCAGTGAAGAGGAATGTGTTAAGAGTTGGTTGTGCACAGAGAAGGAGTGACCTTTGTCCTCGAGGGACAGGGAAGGCATCCCTTGGACCTTGAAGCAGAGAACACAGCAGCTGTGCACTAAAAAATGAATTGCTTATGTGTGTATGAATATACAGTGTCAATTAGGACTCAGTTGATTTTACTACTTTCCTCACTTTCCAATATTTATATGAGGTCTAGGTAGATACCTATAACACCAAGTTCTACTCTCCTTGTTTTTTGTTTTGTTTTGTTTTTCTCTTAGCACTTTTATTGAGTTAAAATTTATATGCCGTAAAATTCACCCCCTGTAACTATACAATATAATGATTTTTTAGTAAAAGTAGAGTTGTGTTTTAGAATATTTCCATCACTCCAGTTAATACCTTTGTGCCTGTTTACATTAAATAGCCACTCTCACCCCCTGCCCTAGGCAACCACTGTCCTCTATAAATTTACCTTTTCTGAACATTTCATATAAACAAAACCATACAATATGTAGTCTTTCCCATTTGGCTTCTCTCAGCATGTTTTTGAGGTTCAGCCAGGTTGTACTGTGTATCAGTACTTCATTACTTTTTGTTGCTAAATAGAATCCCATTGTATAGATCTTGCTTTTTTATCCTTTGACAGTCTCTACCTTTTGAGTGGGCTGTTTAGACTATTCACATTTAATTTCATTATTGATATGGCTAGATTTACATTTTCCGTGTTGCTATTTATTTCCTTACGTTTTGTACTTTCCTTTCTTCTTTACTGACTTCTTTTGTGTGAAGTATTTTTAGTGGACCATTTTAGTTTCTTTGTTAATATTTTCTTATACTTCTTTTTTTATTTTCTTAGTGCCCAAGGACTACAGGATGCATCTTTACTCATCACAGTGTACTTCAAATTAATACTACTAACTTAATTCTAGTAAATTATAAGAACATTCCTCTAATAGTGCTCCATTCCTCTCCCTCCTTTGTACTATTATTGTCATGTATATTACATCGATATATGTTATAAAACTAATTATTTGGTGTCATAATTATTGATTTATACAATATTTTTTTTAAGATTTATTTATTTTAGAGAGAGGGCGCACAATGGGGAGGGGCAGAGGGAGAGGAAGAGAGAATCTCAAGCAGACTCTGCTGCTGAGTGTGGAGCCAGATGCAGGGCTCCATCTCACAACCTGGAGATCACAACCTAAGCTGAAACCAAGAGTCAGGCGCCCAACTCAGTGCACCACCCAGGCACCCTATATGATATGTCTTTTAAAGAAGTTAAGAGAAGAAATTAGGGGGGAAAAATGTTTATCATGTCTTTTATATTAACCCATATATTTACCATTTCTGGTGTTCTTTTTTTTCTTCCTCCATATTCAAATTACCATTTAGTACCACTTCCTTTTGGCCAGAAGAGCTTCTGTTAGTATTTCTTGCAAAGCAAACCTGCTAGCAGTTAATTCTCTGAGTCTTTATCTGGGAATGTCTTTATTTTGCTTCCAGTCTTAAAGAATAGTTTTTTAAAATAACATCTTTATTGATACATAATTCATATACCATTAAATTCACCTTTGTAAGACATACAATTCAGTGGTTTTTAGTATATTCAGAGAATTGTGCAACCATCACCACTGTCTAATTCCAGAACATTTTCATCACCCCAGAAAGAAACCCTATACCCGCTAGCAGTTACCTCTGGCAACTACTCATTCCCTTTCTGTTTCTATATATTTGCCTATTCTGGATGTTTCGTATAAACTGAATTGTATAATATGTGGCTTTTTGTGACTGGCTTTTATCTCTTAACATAATGTTTGAAGGATATTTTTGCTGGACATGAAGTTATTGGTTGACAGTTTTGATCTTCTCACTACTGTTCTTCCACTGTCCTCTGGCTTTCATTGTTGCAGATGAGAAGTTAAGTAATTAATCAAATTATTCCACTATACATGATGAGTCATTGTTCTCTTGCTACTTTAAAAGAGTTTCTGTCGTTATCTTTCTTTAAAAAGAAAAAAATATTTATTTTAGAGAGAGAGAGAGAGCACAAGCAGGTGGAGGGGCAGAGGGAGAGAATTCTCAAGCAGACTTCCTGCAGAGTGCAGAGCCCAACAGGGGGCTTGATCTCATGACCCATGAGATCACGACCTGAGCCAAAACCAAAAGTCAGACACTGAACTGACTGAGCTACCCAGGTGCCCTGTCCTTATCTTTTAATAGTTTGACTATGATGGATCTGGGTACAGGTCTCTTGGTATTCCTATTTTTGGGAGACTTGAGACTTTTTTTTTTAAGATCTTATTTATTAATTTGACAGAGTGCACAAGCAGGGGGAGTGACAGGCAGAGGGAGAGGGAGAAGCAGGCTTCCCACTGAGCAGGGAGCCTGATGTGGGACTCATTCCCACGAACCTGTGATCATGACCTGAGCCGAAGGCAGATGCTTAGCCACCTGAGCCATCCAGGTACTCTGAGAGACTTGAGATTTTTGGCTGTATGGATTAATGTTTTTCTTTAATCAAATATGGGGAGTTTTCAGACGTTCTTTCTTCAAATATTTTTTTCCTACTCCTTTCTCTCCTGAGATTCCCCATATATATTTGTTTGGTATGTTTTCTGTATCCCACAAGTCTCTGAGGCTCTATTCATTGTTCTTCAATTTTTTTCCCTCTTTTCTTCAGATTGAATATTTCTATTGATCTATCTACAAGTTCACTGATTCTTTCTTCTGCTACTTTGAAACTGATGTTGATTTTCTCTCGTGAATTTTTCATTTCATTTATTATACTTTCAGCTCAGCTCTGATTTTTTGTTTTGTTTGTTTTATTTTTTGTTGTTTTTTGGTTTGTTTGTTTTTTGGTTTGTTGTTTTTTGGTTTGTTTGTTGTTTGGTTTGTTTCTTCTTCAGGAAGCAGAGTGGGAGAGGTAGAGAAAGAATCTCAAGCAGGTTCCATGCATGGAGCCGGATGCGGGGCTCAATCCCATGACCCTGAGATCACAACCAGAGCTGAAATCAGGAGTCAGATGCTTAACCTACTGAGCCACTCAGGCGCCCTTCAACTCTGTTTTATACATGTTCTGAGTAGAAAAAATTTTAACATCACATCATCAATACCATTACATTTGCTTTCTTCATGCCCTTTTTCTAAAATTTGAGTTTTTTCAGACCATCAACAATATGGATTTACAATAGATAGAAGTACTGAGGCTAACTAATCTTAATGGGGCTGTCCAATTCATTCTTGTAGACCACCCTGCCCATTAGACTACCCTTCCTAACAAATCTGACCCACTAGTGGATTATATCAAGCTTGCTTTTACTAGGATCTTTTGTTGTATGCTGCTTTCTAACTATAGCTGTACCTAGAAATCCACTACCTCCCAATAAGCCACAATAAGCAGATTACTAAATAGGTTACATCTCTCTCTGAGGACCATCTTCAGACAATTTTTGAACTTCTGTGGAGCTGAATTGAAGATTCTAAGGCCACATATGGGCTCAAGGAATAGCAAGTCATTATAGATTAGCAGTGTTCACCATTAATTGAAATATAGGAAGTGGTTTAGTCATGCAGTGACCAGCTATTCTGGCCCTAAGTATCCTAAGGCAACTTAAGGCACATTTAAGTCACCCAAAGACAGCTGTAACTTGAATTGAGGTGTCATGATCATTTTGTTACCCAAACACTACTACTCCTATATTCCTTAAGTTTATGAATTATCTTGCTTTTCTACACTAGCTCTCTCTGTCCATACTTCACTGACCCTGTGAAAATCAGCCCTGTGCTAGATCTCTCAGTCTCTGCCCTATACATCTTCTCGTTGGCTACAATATGGATACGAATCCAATCCTGCCAATCATGTCTTTTTTTTTTTTTTAAGATTTTTATTTATTTGTCAGACAGAGAACACAAGCAGGGGGAGTGGCAGGCAGAGGGAGAAGCAGGCTTCCGCTGAGCAAGGAGCCCAATGTAGAACTCAATTCCAGGACCCTGGGATCATGACCTGAGCTGAAGGCAGACGCTTAACCAACTGAGCCACCCAGGCATCCCAATCATGTCTTATCATAGATTTGGAAGACAGAAATGCGTGAAGATCATATTCCTATCACTTTTGGCTATTGTCACTATCAAGAAAGTTAGAACTATGAAACTATGAGATCATCCTACATCAGTGTTAGGCATCCATTATCAAGCTTCATAGGCTGAGATGTGGGTTCATTGACAACGGAAGCTTCTTACTTTCAACAAGGTTGCAATTGAGGCCTCTAATTATAGCTCTTCTGTTGCAACAGTCATATATTGTTCCTAGAGACATTTATGAAGGCCCAACCAAGTACCTTCCACCTTTCCAATGGTTTTCTAAGCATATAATTTCTTACATCAAACCTGTTCCATTCTGGGGAGGTAGTTGGTAGTTGGATTAAAGTTGTATGTGGGGCGCAACTAATGAAGCATCAAACTTTACATCGGAATCTGGGGATGTACTGTATGGTGATTAACATAATATAATAAAATTTAAATTAAAAATATATATATATAATGACATAAAACATTAAAAAAATAAATAAATAAATAAAGTTGTATGTGGGGGAATGCCTGGGTGGCTCAGTCAGTTAAGCATCTGCCTTCGGGGGTGCCTGGGTGGCACAGCAGTTAAGCGTCTGCCTTCGGCTCAGGGCATGATCCCGGCGTTATGGGATCGAGCCCCATATCAGGCTCCTCAGCTATGAGCCTGCTTCTTCCTCTCCCACTCCCCCTGCTTGTGTTCCTTCTCTTGCTGGCTGTCTCTATCTCTGTCAAATAAATAAAATCTTTAAAAAAAAAAAAAAAAAGCATCTGCCTTCGGCAGGTCATGATCCCAGAGTTCTGGGATCGAGTCCCCCATTGGGCTCCTTGCTCGGCGGGGAGCCTGCTTCTCCTTCTGCCTGCCACTCCCCCTACTTGTGCTCACTTTCTCTCTCTCTCTCTGACAAATAAATCTTTTTAAAAAATAAATAAATGAATAAAGTTGTATGGACATATCAGGGCAATAGAGACACACATTCAGGCCACGTTCTCAGAATTCTTATAATTTGTGTAAGTTCTTTTTCCCAGTGTGGACCTTAGCTTCCTCCAACCTTGTAAACCTCTCATGGTTCTTGTGGGTCAGGAATTTAAGAAGGGCTTGACTGGACAGTTCTATCTCAGGGCTTGGAGGTCTCCAAGACTCAGTCCCAGGACCTCTTTCCTTTTCCATCTACACTAGGCATTCTCTTCCAGTCCATAGCCTAAAGTATGATTGATATACTTATGATTCTCAATTTGTAATCTCCAGCTCTGACCTCTCCCTTGAGCTCCAGATGTGAATCTCCAACTGACTACTTGATATTTCTGCCCATATATCTGATAGACCACTCGTGTTTAACATAGCCAAAGAAAAGTCTTAAATTCTCCTACAGGGGCACCTGGGTGGCTCAGTCGTTAAGCATCTGCCTGTGGCTCAGGGCGTGATCCTGGCGTTCTGGGATCGAGCCCCATGTCAGGCTCTTCTGCTGGGAGCCTGCTTCTTCCTCTCCCACTCCCTCTTCTTGTGTTCCCTCTCTCGCTGCCTGTCTCTCTCTCTGTTGAAGAAATAAATAAAATCTTTAAAAAAAAAATTCTCCTACAAGGCTATCATCCTCCAGTTTTCATCTCATCTGTTCAGTTGCTCAAGCTCAAAACCGCAGAGGTATCCTTGACTCCTTCCTTCACTCCCTCACATCCAATCTGAGAAATTATACATCAGATCTACTTCTAGAATGTAATTCCAAATCCATACACTTTTCTCTGTCTCAGTTGCCAGCTTCCATTGGCATCCCCATACAGTCTGCTGACACAATCATCAAAGTAATCTTTTTGAAACATGAGCCAGATCTTGTTGCCTCTCATGGCACTAAAAACAAAATGCATAGTTCAAATTGTGGCTTTTGAGGCCTTATATTCGTTCAACATGATCTGGTAGGCCTTACACTGCTTCTCCAACTTTGTATCCTACCACTTTTGTCTCATTCACCATGCTCTAGCCACACTGACCTCCTCTCCATTCCTTGAATATGCCAAACTCATCCCTGCCTCAGAGACCTGGCACTGTCTCAGGCTGGAACACTATTTCCCCCAGACCTCCTTATGGCTAATTCCTCGTAAGATGGTCTTCACTGACTATATTACCCGCCCCCCCCCATTCTCTACCACTTACTTTGTTGTTGTTGTTGTTGTTTAAAGATTTTTTATTTATTTATTTGACAGAGAGAGAGCACAAGTAGAGCAGCAGGCAGAGGGAGAGGGAGAAGCAGGCTCCCTGCTGAGCAGGGAGCCCAATATGGAGCTCCATCCCAGGACCCTGAGATCATGACCTGAGCCCAAGGCATATGTTTAACCGACTGAGCCAACCAGGCGCCCCCCCTTTTTTAAAGATTATTTATTTACTTATCTGACAGCAAGAGCCACTTACTTTGTTTTCATAGCATTTCTCCCTCTCTGTCACTGTTTTGCTTTTTATTTATTTTGTATTCTGTCTTACTTGTTGATATGGCCCCACTGCTGGCACATAGCAAGCATTCCAAATATATATTTGTGAACTGTGTGGATATACTCTCTAAGGTCAGAGAGGTGCATTTCATTCATTCAGCAGTTACTCACCAAGGCCCTGCTATGGGTCAGGTATTGTACTAGATAGCAGGATACAAAGTCATACATAGTTCCTGCCCTGTTTAGCCTTTGAGAGTCAGATTCTGAATATCTTTGAAAAAGAACCTCATCTTCTATAATTAAAAAAAAAAGAAAAAAAATCCAGCATCTACAGGTCAGGAGAGAATGACTGGACTCTGACTCCTGGGTACCATCTCCCCCTTATGGGCTTTGCATTCTGAGGAGCCTCTCATCCTCCCTTTAAAATAAAAGCTCTGAGGGCACCTGGGTGGCTCAGTCAGTTAAAATAAAAGCTCTGGCCCAGATGTGTTCACAGACCCACTTCCTTTGGTTTCTCTGAACTCAGCTGAGGCTAGGAAAGTCTTTCACAAAAATTTACCAAGCACCATAAGAGAAAAATGGGGAAATAAACAGAGACTCTAAGGGCAGAAATACAGCCAGACAGCAGCCTTTCTGCCCAAAAGGGCTGGCATAGATAAGCTTTAGACCTTGCAGAGTAGGGAAAGTCACCTCAAAAGTTTCCTACTAAGAGGGACACGTGGGTGGCTCAGTTCGTTAAGCATCAGACTCTTGGTTTCAGCTCAGGTGATGATCTCATGGGTCATGGGATCAAGCCCCACATCAGGCTCCCTGCTCAGCAAGGAGTCTGCTTAAAGATTCTCTCCCTCTGCCCCTCCCTCTCAAATAAATAAATCTTAAAAGAAAAAAAAAAAAAGAGAGTTTCCTACCAAGAACCTCCCTCCAGGGCATCTTGACCACATTTTGGTCCAGAGTAGAAGATAAAAAAACGTGAGCTTGCTATTCCCTTACAGTTTTCTGAACTCTGACTCTGCCTCAGATTACTGGTGTCATGATAGAACTCATGCCTTGTATGAAATTTTACTTCCTTCCCAAAGGTAAGGCTTAGTTCCTCAGACCCAACAATTAAGAACAGTTAACGTCATGGTTTCCTACAGTGTAGAATTGTGTAATATGTTAAATGAATTGAGTGTTTCAAAGTCATATCAAGAACAGTGAGAAAAATTTTAACGCTTATCAAGTTCTAGAATAAGAAATATCTTAGGGTGGGGCACCTGGGTGGCTCAGTCATTAAGCGTCTACCTCAGTCATTAAAATATATATATATATATATATATTCCCCCCCACAGGTACAATCTAGAAAGTAATTAATTTTCTCAGAAATACAGGACCCAAAAAAGAATTTGACGTATAACATTCACCATTGACAACGAGCATGTACTAAACTGGACATTGCACTAGGTGCTTTGCATGGAAAACCATAAGGATAATACATTCTATGAGATACATGTTACCAGTACAGTAATCCCCCTTATTCATGGGGTACATATTCTAAGATCCCTACTGAATGCCTAAAACAGATGGTACCGAACCCTATATATACTATATTTCTTCCTTTACGTACATTCCTATGATAAAGTTTTATTTAGAAATTAAGCACAGTAAGATATTAACAATAATAACTATTAATAAAACAGAACAATTATAACAATACACTGTAGTAAAAGTTATGTGAATGTGGTATCTCTTTCTCAAAATATCTTACTGTACTGTACTCAGCCTTGTGGTAATGTGAAATGATAAAATGCCTACGTGATGAGATAAAGTGAAGCGAATGATGTAGGCGTAGTGACATAGCATTAGGCTACTATTGACCTTCTGAAGATATGTGAGAGGGAAGATCAACTGCCTCCAGACTGTGGTTGACCATGGGTAACTGAAATCACAGAAAGTGAAACTGCCAGTTAGGGGAGGACTTCTGTACTCCCATTGTAAACAGAGGAAAATCATAGGATGGAGATTAAGTAATTTTTTTTTCTTTTTAAGATTTTCTTAATTTATTAGAGAGAGAGTGCCCGAGAGAGCAAGGCAGAGTGAGAGAGAGAAGTAGGCTCCCTGCTGAGCAAGGAGCCTGACTTGAGGCTCCATCCCAGGATGCCAGGATCATAACCTGGGCCAAAAGCAGACACTCAACCAACTGAGCCACCCAGGCACCCCGACATTAAGTAATTTCTATAAAATCACACTGTCACAGAAACAGCAGCAGGATTTGAACCTAAGTCAGCATGCCTGGGAGGCCCAAGTTCCTAACCACAATTTGCACCACACACGTTTAATTGATATTAGATAATAGTTTGTGTTTACTGTATAATAACAGGATTAATTTACCTTTTCTCCTGAAGGTAAAATATCCAGCAGCATCTTCTAATTGATACTTATCCTCCAAAATTGCTTTTCAAATCTTCTGATTTATTCCAAAGAAACCAGTTTTTAATGTTTCCTTAATTAAAAAACTCATGTTCTTTGCATACAAAAAGAATGCTCTAGTCTTAATAACTAAACCCCAGTACAATTTTCTAACCAAAACGGTGTGTACAGTTACACCAATGTAAATTTTTAACATCAGAAAATGCGGGGTGCCTAGCTGGCTCAGTCAGTAGAGCATGCAACTCTCGATCTTAGGGTTGTGAGTTTGAGCCCCGCAGTGGGTGTAGAGATTACATAAAAATAAAATCTTTTTTAAAATAAATAAATAATAAAATCAGAAAATGCTATTGATCTTTTAGTGGAATAAATGTGGGAGTTGCTTTATTTTTAATTCCACAGAAAATGTTCACAAATAATAAAAAAGATACAGAATTTATTACAATTTTTTTTAAATGAGTGATAAAATAATTCTCTTTTCAAGTCTTTCAATCTTTCTGATTCTATCTGGGCGGAAGTCTCAGTTGGGTGCTGTCATGTCTTAACACCTTTCTTCACAGCTGCTACTCTTTTATTCTTTGTAAAGGAGAGCTCCAAGCCTCTGGTACCAGTGCCCATCTAGAACTCTTTCTTTTTTTTTTTAAAAAGATTTTATTTATTTATTTGACAGAGATAGAGACAGCCAGTGAGAGAGGGAACACAAGAAGGGGGAATGGGAGAGGAAGAGGCAGGCTCGTAGCGCAAGAGCCTGATGTGGGGCTCGATCCCATAACGCCGGGATCACGCCCTGAGCCGAAGGCAGACGCTTAACCGCTGTGCCACCCAGGCGCCCCTAGAATTATTTCATTTTTATTGGTAGCTATTTAAGTTTATGATCTAAAGATTTCTTTTTAAAAGAATTTATAGCATGGTGATTGTAGTTAATAATGCTGTATTGTATATTTGAAAATTGCTAAGAGAGTAAATCTGGAAAGTTTTCATCACCAGAAAAAGATTTGTAACTATATTTGGTGACAGATGTTAACTAGATTTATCATGGTGACCATTTTGCAATATATACAAATATCAAATCATTATATTGTACACCTGAAACTAATATAATGTTGTATATCAATTATAACTCAAAAAAATTTTACTTAAAATTGGCTTATGCAGAATTGTAAAGTGATTGTATAGGTGATGTGAAAACATAGCGTGGGGGTGCCTGGGTGACTCAGTTGTTAAGCATCTGCCTTCAGCTCAGGGTGTGATCCCAGAGTCCTAGGATCGAGCCCCACATCAGGCTCCTCCGTTGGGAGCCTGCTTCTTCCTCTCCCACTCCCCCTTCCTGTGTTCCCTCTCTCGCTGGCTGTCTCTCTCTCTCTCTCTCTGTCAAATAAATAAATAAAATTAAAAAAAAAAAAAAGAAAAGAAAACATAGCATGAGTCATGAAGTCATAGGGAAAGAGTGACTAAGGTGTGCCGAGATATAATCGTATGGTGTTCCATTACTCAATGCCTACGTTTGAGACAGGGTTCAAAGACAATGCTGTTGAGGTAGGTTTTTAACTCAAAGGTTTTTTTATTTTCCTCTCTGTAGTGGAACACATGATCCAGAAGAACCAGTGTCTCTTTACCAACACCCAGTGTAAGGTTTGCTGCGCCTTGCTCATTTCTGAGTCCCAGAAGCTGGCACACTACCAGGTATGCCATTGTACCTTTAGAAATACTTTACTTTCCAAAACTAAAAAAAAAAAGAAATACTTTACTTTCCACACTCAGTGCCAAGCCCTCACTTCTCCCTGGCTTGCACAGTGAGGTGTATGTAATTCTTTCTTAGCCACCCAGACACTGCCACCATGCATGTTGACTGTGACTTGAGGGTTGACTTAATTTTTCTGTGTCTCATTTCTCCCATCCAAATCAGGATCGTCATACTTACATCTTCCCTTTCAGTATGGTATAGTAGAAAGTATGCACTTTGGTTTTAAATAGACCTGAGTTAGAATCACAACTCTGCTGCTCATCTTGGGCTAGAAACCTCACCATCTTCAGCCTTAGTTTCCTTATCTGTTAAGATAGAGATGATGGTAATTTTCTCATAGATTGCTGTAAAGGTTAGATTTGATAGCATGTAAAGTGCCTTGAACAGAGTAGTAGCTCAGTAAACTAGGTTTCTTCCCCCCCCCCCCAAGTTTTTGTGAGGATGAATCAGATGAAAATCTAGTATTTTTGAGTGCCTTAGATAGGAAATGGCATTTGGCTATTTTTGATCTTTTTCCTGGGTTCTTGCAGAGCAAAAAACATGCCAACAAAGTGAAGAGATACCTAGCAATCCATGGAATGGAGACATTAAAAGGGGAAACGAAGAAGCTAGACTCAGATCAGGTAATCCAGCTGCCATGTTGAGACTGCTCACTTCCTGATGAAGCCAACAGGCAGGTTGGTGTGGTGGAAAAAAGGTGGGCTTTGAGTCCGACCGAATTGGCTTCAAATCCTGGCCATGTTGTGTGACTTGGACAAGTCTTGTTACTTCTCTGAGCCTTGATTTCTTCCTCCCTAAAAATGAGAATGCTAATATCAACTATCTTTTAGGATTTTACCAAACTAAAATGAGGGAAGATTTATAAAAAGCACCAAACACAGAGCCTGGCACATAGTAGGGCTCAGTAAATGGAGCCATTGTTATACATTACCACCCAGTGGTTTATTGGAGCAAGACAAGAAGCTGCTTATTCACTACTCAAGGAGAAAAACGGGAAGGAAACCAGGCTGCTTGCTTTCTTGAAATGGGGGGGAAAGAGCTTAGTTCAGCACATGAATGTTTTGAATAAACAAGTGGAAGAAATACCTTTCCAAATGCCTGCTCATGGGAGGTTGTTCAAATGTCATGGGATGAGAAGTCCACTGACAAGGGCCCGATACCAGCTCTACAACTTACTGGTTTGGTGACTTTGGGCAAATCACTTACCTCTCTGTACTTTACCCATAAAATGGAGATAATAATTCATATTTTTAAGGGTATTATGAGGTAAAATTCCAATTCCTAGTGGATGCTTTGTGAATGAAAATGTATAGATTGCCTCCTATTATAGTGGTCACAGGTTTGGAAGGGCCTTACTCATCCCTTCTCCAAACTCACTGGACCCATCCCCTAGTTGCACTTCTGCTTATGATTTAGAATTTAGAAAGACAAGACCAACTCTATGACTCCGGACAAGTCACTTCACTTCTTTGTATCTTGATTACTTCAACCCTCAGGGTGGTCCAGTAGTTCAAATGAAGTTACTGACATTCCCCTTTCTCTACAACAAATAATTATCTAGTCCAAAATGTCAGTAGTGCCAAAATTGTAAGCTGCTCTTGGAATGAATACTTTATTCACAGATCAGACCTCAGAGAGGGACTGGGAGTGCTTAACGTAGGCTTGAAATACATAGTTTTCTGGCCTAATCACAATCAGCAGATAAAACCCAAATATCTGCTTCTTCAGCAAACCCTGAATATCTGCTATGTGCCAGACTCCAGCAGAGCACTAAGGATAGAAAACAAAGATGCGTCCAATGGCCCATGCCCAAGGTCTCCTAAGCTGCGACACTGTCAGTTTGAATGACAAGTGGTATGATAGAGGTCTGTTTGATATACTCTGGGCATGCAGAGATGGAACAAGATTAACTTTCTATACCCACACAAAACAGCTCGATAATTGTGTACTGAATGATTTTTTTGAGTAATAGTCTCCCAGAAGTGATATATATGTATATGGGCCTTGAAGGCTAAGCAGATACATGCCAGGCAGGAAAAAGGGAAGATCATTCTAGGTAGCAGGAATGGCCCAAGCAAAGCAAAGAAGCAACAGAGAATAAAGTGGGGAATGGTTAGGAGAGCCTGAAATGAAGTACCTGGAGAAAGATCCAGAAAGGTAGGTTGGGGTTAGTGTATGAAGGGGGCCTGAAATGCCCATTCTTCTATGGGCAATGGGGAACCATTGAAGATTTTCTGGCTGGGCAGTGGCGTGATCAGACCTGTGTTCTTTCTCCCAACCAGAAGAGCAGCAGAAGCAAAGACAAGAACCAGTGCTGCCCCATCTGTAACATGACCTTTTCCTCCCCTGTCGTGGCCCAGTCGCACTACCTGGGGAAGACCCACGCAAAGAACTTAAAGCTGAAGCAGCAATCCACTAAGGTGGAAGGTACTGGTTTTCCTGAGTAGTGCTATATCGGTACCCCTCCCATCCTCAGGGCACCAATGCCAGGTGCTCCCAGAAACGCTCAATGGGGCCACGGACTTGGAGAGGTTGAACTACTTTTGAGAGTCCTTAAAAATATCAAAGGAGACCCAGCTTCGGTGAAATGCAGCCTCAGAGTTGTGCTCACCTAACCTCCCTTTCTTTAGTTACATAAGTTTTTCTCTGTAGAAGCATTTTAGCCCTGAGCTTTTGTCCTGACAAATAATTATAATTGGGAGTGCCAGATTCCTCCAGGCCATGCATACCATGAGAGCATTCTATCTCCTACTTCTCCCACTTAGATTTTTCCCGCCCAGCTTCCACCTGCCCCTATTACCATGTGTTCCAAGTTGAAAGCTAAATCCTTGTCTTTTTCGTGTGCTCAGGTTATGCCCTGCTCACTTTAATCCTCAAAGCTGCCTGTGCTCCTCAAGACAGGGACTTGCTGTTCAAAACGGGATACTTTAGTGCTGCCGCTACTGCCCAGCAAGCCGTGTTTGCAACTGCCATGAATTCATTCCCAGTGCAGTGACTTCTGAAATAGTCCCCTTTATCTTGTCACCACTGCTACTCAACCCTCACTCTCATCTCATTAACTCCTGACTTTCTGGAATTTTTAACCTGTGCTAACTACAGTTAGTCAAGAATGAAAGTTCTTTGATTTTTATTTCATTTTTTTCTTGGTAATTTTTGCTTCTTTATTTTGGACCAAGAAGGAGACTAACTGTACTATCTGTAATACTTATTATTCTTTTTTATAATACTGTATTATGAAAACAAGACAACAATGTTTTGGAAGACTTTGAAGATAAGGTGAAAAATCACTCGTAATTATACCCTCTTAACACACCCAAATCTAATTCATGCTATGAAACAACAATATGGACTTTGAGGTCATAGACATGCAGGTTTAAATCCTGGTGCTGCTATTTACCATCTATATGACTTCACTTCTTTGTACCTGAGTTTCCTCACCTATAAAATGTTAATAATACTATCTACTTTATGGGTTGCGAGGATGAAATAAAGTATATAAGGAACCTAAGACATAATAGATGCTCAGTAAATGACAGCTGCTGCTGTTAGTATTATCACCATCATCAGGATAGCCAGCGAGTGGAATCCCCTTATGAAATGTAATATTTGGTCAAGCATCCAACACCTGGAGCATGTCATTGGCCTTGCTTATGGTTTGTTCATAATTAAGTTATGCTAGTACAAATTGCTTTTGTTTAAAACTGGTGTTGGGGGCACCTGGATGGTTCAGTCAGTGCAGCATGTGACTTGATCTTGGGGTCATGAGTTCGAGCCCCACATTTTGTGTGGAGACTGCTAAAAAAAATACATAAACTTAAAAAAAAAATAAAGTCGGTTTAAAACATCAGGCCTAGGGAAGCTACCTTAAAAACAGAATTTTATAAGATCATTTATCTTTATATGGATTGATCTTTTCCATAAATGGGAAAATTCCCTGGAATATGCCAGGTCCCAAAGATTCCATACAAAGAGGTTATTTTCCATGCCTTTGCCACATACAGATAAGTTTTTATATAGTTGTAATCAAAGTGCATCTACCATTTGTATCCTACTTTTACTTTTCACTGAATTTTGTAGTTTAAGCACATTTCCATGTTATTATGTGAGCGTAGAACTCTATTTCTGAAATTAAACATTTTTCTAATGTAAAAGTAATAGAAGCATGTTGTAGAAAATATGGAAAATATAGTTATATGAAAAGAAAACGTACCTATAATTTTGCCATTCAGGGATAACCACTGTTAACATTTTGGAGTACTGTTTCTCCTATAATCTTTTATTATGTGCATGTGTGTATATCTGTGTGTATAGTTGTTTTATGTATATCCAGATTAAATCCATATATATATGTGCATATAAACAGAATACTTTAAATGACCTTATTGTGTTTATAAAAATGATACTCACTATGCATACTCAGTATGAGTAATTCTAGCACAAACAATGCAAAAAGTACAAAGAAGAAAGTAAAATATCCCCCAAAAGAGAAACACTATTAATGTATTGGAGACATTTCCAAATATCAGTATACACATAAAGATTCTGCATATATCTTTTAACAATGATATCATATTGTGTGTGTAATTTTATATACTTTTTGTTTAATACAACATTTGTATTTCCCCATGTTACTAAAAACTTTTTCATAAGCATTTTAATGACTATATAATAGCCCATCATACCACATTTAACCATTCCTCTAATGTTGAACATTTTCCCCTCCCCCTTTTTTGATATTTAGAAGTACTAGTACAGCAAACATCCCTGTAGAATACTCTTTCCATATTTCAAGCTGTCTCCTAAGAGAAGACTCCCATAGTTATTTCTTGGCTGTCCATGAAGCAGTTCCTCCAACTTTACTTAACCATTTCCCTCTGATGCTTCTCTTCAGTATCTTTTAAAGAATGACCTTTTTATGTCTTAACGACCATTATTGTCTCTCCTTTGTGATGTGAAAAATCTACATTCATTGTAGAAAAGATGGAAAATACTGAAAAGCACCCTTTTACTCTATGCCTTTGGCCTTTTTTCCATGCATCACCAGTATGTTTTTTCATTTGTTTATTTTACAAAATCAAGGACATAAGAAACAGATTGCTGTATACCCTGCTTTTTTTTAACATAACACCACATATAGAATATTTTCTCATATATTAAATATTCTACAACATGTGCATTACTTTTCAAGTGAGTTGCTAATAAAACAATGGACAGGGAAAATCATGGTCAGGAAAATTGAGATTCCTATGCTGGAAAACCATTGTGAGAAAAGCCAGGAGTTTCCTCTGGCTTACTAAAAATCCTCAACACTTCCCCCATTGAAGTGGTCCAGGGATGAGCAAGCATCTGAGCCATCTGTCTGAGTGCTGCTAAGCCCCACTTCTCTTCCACCATTGGTGGGCTTCTACACCACATTTTTAAAGCAGCAGTTACTAGCTTGACAGCATTCTAGCCACATGGACACATTAGCGGGTTTTGGCATCCACTTCATAAAGCAGCAGTCTGGCCTGCCATCAGTATCAGGACTTTTGTTGACCCACAGGGGCTTGTGCATATACCTATAACAGATTCTAATTAACTGAATTCATTGACCAAAGCCAGGGATGTGTTCTGAAGGTGAAAGCATGAACTGTAGCCCTCAGGTTACCCTACCACATTTTGGCAGCCTGGCATAGCAAAGACAGCATAGTCTTTAGGGTCACACAGGTTCACTCACTAGCAGGGTGATCTTGGACAAGTCACTTTACCCATCTGACCCTTGGTTTTTCTCTATAATGTGGCAAAATGATACCTATCTCGTGGGTAGTTCTGAGGACCAGAGGAGGAAATAATATGTACAAAGCGTATAACTAAATGTCATTGTTATCCCCTCTCTCCCCTACTCAGCCTAGAAGGCAGTGTAACCCAAAAGGCCTCCCTAGTCCGGTTGCCTTTTCTAAATGACCCTCCAGGTCCTCAGGCCCTCAGTTGCTACATCTGTGCATTGGCTCCCAGCTCTGTAACTAGGGCACTTTGAGGATGGTAATAAAACAGCCAAGTTTGTCCCACTTTTTGTGAAGTTCTCAGGAATTCTGAGGGATAAAAAGACTACAAAGCTGTACATTTCTAGTCTGTTGTACTTTGGCAGCTTGATAGCAGAAGCCTCCTCAGAATATGAGAAAATCAGGATTCATGTACGTGAAGTAGTGGAAGCTGCTGACCAAGGAGCTGGTCTTTGAGCTCCCCCAGATCTTCCCAGTTTTCCCAGTTAGAGAAGTCTTTCCCCGTGTGATTCGCACAGACAGTGCCACATCTGCAAGTGTGATTAGTGACCCTTTCTTTCCATTCAGCATACTAGAAAGCTTGGCACCTTCTGGGTCTTTTCATTGTTTCTGTTTGAACTCTCTCACCGCAGCTCTGTCGAAACGCCTTACAAACCCTTTCCTTGTGGCCTCCACCTTAGCCTTGCACCAGAATAGAGAGATGATAGACCCAGACAAGTTCTGCAGCCTCTGCCATGCGACTTTCAACGACCCTGTCATGGCTCAACAACATTATGTGGGCAAGAAACACAGGAAACAGGAAACCAAGCTCAAACTCATGGCACACTATGGACGGCTGGCAGACCCTGCTGTCACTGACTCATCAGGTAAGGTGGCCCAGCTCACATCCAGAGCTGGATCAGGGCATGACCACTGGAGTTCCCCAGACTACCAAGGCTATGCCCTTTCTTCCTGACATCTCCTAAAGCAGGCGTTGCAAACTCAAATGGCTGTAGAAACCAGACAGGAAATTTAAATGAGTGAAAGACCCAAGAGGGGATTTGATGAGCTGAAGAGTACATGCCTCTCCTAGGCAGCTCCAGCTAGTTACTACCATATCTTCAGTTTTTCAAAAGAATCTAGAAAGTCAGATTTCTTTAAGAGTTCCCCTCATTTTTAGGGGCGCTGGGCTGGCTCAGTCAGTAGACCAGGTGACTCTTAGTCTTGGGGTTGTGAGTTCAAGGCCCATGTTGGGTGTAGAGATTACTTGAAAATAAATTCTTAAAAAAAAAAAATTCCCCTCAGTTTTAAATGTGCTACCAAATTTTAAAAATGTTAAACCCTGTGTGAGTCAAACCTGTCTGCAAACTAGGTTTGGGTCAAGGGCCACCAGTTTGCAACCTCTGATTTAAGCTCCCTGTCATCCACATGCCTGTATGAAGACCTCAGTAGCCTCTGCGAGATTTTAGAGTGTCCTCAGAGCCCCTCATCTCTCAGCAACTCAGTCCTGCTTATATCCCTGCAATAGGGTGGTGAAGGATACCACTCTGACTCAGAGAAGATAAGTTTTTCCCTGACTTCAGGATGCCAGTCAGCGGGCACCTGGGTGGCTCAGACGGTTAAGCATCTGCCTTCGGCTGAGGTCATGATCCCAGGGTCCTGGATCAAGCCCCGCATCAGGCTCCCTGCTAGGTGGGGAGGCTGCTTCTTCCTCTCCCTCTACCATTCCCCTTGCCTGTGCTCTCTTGCTCTCTCTGTCAAATAAATAAATAGAGTCTTAAAAAAAAAAAGATGCCAGTCAGCATCATAGGAGTAAGCATTCGTGAAGAGTTAAGAACCCTTCCCATCACAGTAACTACTTATGGTTTATAGTAAGAGTGTGGGAGGGGAAGACTATTATTTTCTCTTTCATTCAGTCGGTAAATGTTTATTGAGCACCTACTGTGTTCCCTCATTGAGGTGCAGTAGTGACCAAGACTGACACAGTCCCTGTCTCATGGAGCCTACGTGAGCATTCATATGGGTCCTCGGGGTTTCCACCGAGGCCATGGAGGTGCAGCACCAGACAGCCAACACTCGCGGCCCCCATGGTAGCCAAGGACAAACAACTAGGCCTCAGGGAACCCGCTGCTCCGGGTCATCTGTGCTCTTGCCACAGTCTTAGAAAGGCGAACTCCCAGATGCTGTAGATGTGCCAGATCACATGTGAGCAAGGGGAGAGATCATGCCTCTCTAACAATCCCCAAACCCAGAGCAGCCATACAGCACAGGTCATCATTCAGCAGCACTGACGAGATGAGATGGGCATGAAACAGTGGCTTCAGCAGTGTGCTGAGGAGTGCTCTTCCGATGCCACTGAAGGACCCTGCTTTACAAACCTCTTCAAAATTGGATATTTACTTGGTGTTCCCACATACAAGCAGTGCCTTCCCCTTGAACAGCATCAGCCCCGTATGCTGAGGCATCTGGAAACTTCAGAACCCCGCTCCTTAGAACCGTTCTTCTATGACACCCTCCTGTTTTGGCTTGAGACTGATAGAAACAACACAGCACCCAGCTGGCATGACCTAGGGCTCTCTTACAGCTGACCCTTCTTTGATATTAACATATATATTATAATTTAATTCCCACAGCATTCCTAAAAATAAGTATGATTTTCTCATTTCACAGATAAAGAAGTTGAGACTCAGAGTGACTTGCCTAAGGTCATACAGCTAATAGGACCTGATGTTGTTAAGTAACAGTATCAATGTGTGTCTCTGGCTCTGTCTGCCTCCAAAACTTACAGCTCTGAGTATACTTGGCAGGAGGCTTTCCAACCACCTGACATCAGTAGAGGCACTGAACCTACTCTGACCCACTTACCCACAGAGGAGGGATGCTAATCTAGGACATGCAAAGCAGTGACTTTAGCTGACAGGGACTCCGCCTTAGCAAAGGTGTTAAGTTTGTTAGCAGCTTGACTTTTCCCTGCCGGCCTCTTCCAAGGCTTGTTTGTTCATTCAGTCAGGCATCCTACACTTAGCTCTTGCTGTTGCAGTCCAGGCTCAAGCTAGATGCTCTCACATGTAATTACCCGATTTAATCCTCACAGCAGCTCTGTTGTGCAAGTTTGATTATTCCCATTTTACAAATGAGGTCATTAGGATCAGAAAGATAAGGTGATTTGTCCAGAGTCCCACATTAGGCAGCAGCAGAGCCAGTATTGAAACTTAGGTCAAGTTCTATGTTGGGTCCAGAGAATAGTTTTCATGGGGCTCTTGTCAAAGTGTCTCATGACAAGTATGAGTCAAATGTGAGATGACCCAGAGTGTCCAGATCTCTCCACCAAGGAGAAGATGCAGCATCCACCAAGCAGAGCAAAGACTTGGAGTTTGCTTTGTAATCAAGGCTCACATTTCTCTTGTTTATCCAAGAATATCAAAATTAAAGCCTGCATATCATTCAGGCAGCCAAATCCTTCCCAATGCCAGAGCATTCAACATCCCCAGGTTACTAGGATCCTCCTTGGCTTTACCCCATCACTTTCTCTCCCTGTTTAGGGCCTTTCCTCCTACACAGAACAGGTCTGCTTTCTCTGCCCCATACTGATCCGGTCTCTTCAACCACTACATAGGACAGGTTTTCAGGTCTTGTTAAATTCATATATAGTCAAGAAATATTTGTTGGGTTCTTTCCTAATATATGCCAGGCATTGTATATATGGTAGTAAACAAGACAGGTACTGTCTATGTTCTCGTAGAGCTTAGAGGTTAGCAGAGAAGCTAGGCATTGATAAATAACTACAAGTGTGACAAGCTTTAGAAAAGGAAACAAATGGGGCATGTGGCTGGCTCAGGAGACTGTGAGACTCTTTTTTATTTTTAAGGTTTTTTTAATTTATTTGTCAGAGAGAGAGAGAGCACAAGCAGGGAAAGCAGTAGCCAGAGGGAGAAGCAGGCTCCCCTCCAAGTAGGGAGCCCAATGCAGGACTCCGTCCCAGGATCCTGGGATCATGACCTGAGCCGAAGGCAGACATTTTGACTGAGCCACCCACACGTCCCGAGTGTGCAACTCTTGATCTCAGGGATTACTTAAAAATAAAGTATTTTTTAAAAAAAAGAAAAGAAAATGGGGTGCCTGGGTGGAGCAGTCAATTAAGCGTCGACTTTTGGTTTCAGCTAAGGCCATGATCTCAGGGTTGTGAGATGAGATCAGGCCCCTTATTGGGCTCTGCACTAGCAATGGATTCTGCTTAGGACTCTCTCTGCCCCTCCCCCCTGCTCTTGCTTTCTCTTTCTCTCAAATAAATAAATAAATCTTTTTAAAAGTGGGGGAGGCACCTGGGTGGCTCAGTCAATTGAGCGCCTGGCTTTTGATTTTGGCTCAGGTCATGATCTCATGATCCTGGGATTGAGCCCCATATCTGGCTCCTCGGGGAATCTGCTTGGGATTCTCTCCCTTTCTCTCCCTCTGCTCCCCGCTCATGCACACGTGTGCACTCTCTCTCTCAAATAAATAGACAAATCTTTATTTAAAAAAAAAAAAAAAGGAAACAAATGGGATAACTTCAGATAGGGGAGGAGCAGGGATCAAGGAAGGCTTCCCAAAGTGTAAGGAGAATACTGTTGGGCCAAACGATCCTGGGAAGATGAGCAAACATCCAGTTATGGTGGTGTTCGTAATGTTAAGGATTTGGGCCTTTATCCTAAGAGCATTGGGAAGCCACTGACAGTTTAAGCATTATTAGGTCATTTTGCTTACAAAGTGGAGAATGTTTGGAACACGGAGGAAGGAGAGTGGGGAGACCCCAGCAATGAGGATATTGGATATTGAAGATGGGAGCTTGGACTAAGGTAGCAGTGGCGAAGGTAGACAGAAGTAAATGGATTCAAGAGCTATTTGGAAGTACAATTGCCAGGATTTGGCCATCAAATGTGGGAGGTGAGGGGCACCTGGCTGGGTCAGTCAGTAGAGCGTGCAATTCTTGATCTTGGGTTCAAGCCCCATGTTGGGTGTAAGAGATTACATAAAAATAAAATCTTTACCAAAAAAAATGTGGAAGGTGAAGGAAAGGGATGATGACCGGATTTAGTCTTAAGCTATTAGGTAAACCTGAAGCCAGGTTTCATCAGCTTAAGTTTAAGATGCCCATGAGATATCCAAGTAGACAGTTGGATAAATAGATCTAGACCTCACAGGAGAGGTCTGGGTTAGAGATACTGCCATTTGGTAGGTCAGCAGCTGTTAAATATTGGTAGTTTCATATGTTTTAGATGGTAATTAAACTCAGGGGAATGAGTGAGACTCCCTAGAGAGTTTAGAGAGAGAAGAACTGAGGAGCTAAAATTAAGCCTTCTGGAAATTCTGTCCATTAATGTCTAAAAAGAACCTGAATTCTGACTGCAGTAATTTTCCCCTTATATTCATTCAAGGAAGTACCTGAAGATGCAAAGGAAACAAGTGTAGCTGTAACACTGGCTCGTTTATTGGAGTAGAAGCGATCATTGGTGTTCACAGTAGCTTCAGCTGCCATGGAAGGCTGGTTAAAAGATACCCTCCACCTCTTTACCAGACTGACACACTGAACCTGTGAAAGTAAAATAATACTAGTGTTGAAAGCTCACATTTGTTGAGCACTTACTATGTGTCAAATAGTTTTACTTAAATCATTACAATAACCTTATGAGGTTGATACAAATATTAACCTCATTTTATAGGTAAGGAACCTGAGTCTCAGAGAAACCCCACTTTTACAAATGAGGAAACCAAATCACAGAGAGGTTAAGTAACTGGCCTGTGATCCTACAGGTAAGAAATGATAGAGCTGGGACTTGAGCCTCGGTGATCTCACTCCAGAGTTGTGAAACTTTAGGATGGCAGATGATTGGAAAAGCGTCAGAACCAGAGGGCTCTTAAAGTTACGTGTACAGCTGTCTCTCTTGTACAGCTAACATTTGGCATGCTGGAATAAATATAGCCTTTGTGGCCAGCCTAGCCTGAGTTTGCCACTTCCTAACTCAGTGTTCCTAGACATGTGACTGTGCCGTATTTTCCTCATCTATAAAATAACGGTAATGACTCTCACAGGATCGTTATGAGGGCCAAACAAAATTACATAGCGTGTATGGCCTATATCAGGTACTTGGTTGATAATACTGCTTTTTATTCTAAGTATTATGGTTATAAGTTATGGTGTAATTGGCTTATAGTTGAGAAAAGCTGAGGATCAGAAAGTGGAAGGGATTTAGCCAAGATCACATGAAGGCAGAGCCAGGAGTCCAAGCTCCATATCTTGGTTCCTGACCCACACTCTCTACTAGACCATGTGAACAAAGACCACTTTGTCATTGGATCAGCCCTGGTAGTAAGACAGGGTATCTGTGAGTCCCAAGGTAGAAAGACACATTAATTTTCATAGCAGGCATTCTCATTAATTACTGTTATTGCAAGCCCAAGGAGAGTGGCAGTTTCCCATAGGTCTCTCAGTGAAGGGCATTCTTAATGAGGCCACTTAGCAGAGTCAAGGTCGAAAAGACACTTACACCAAATGTCACGTCTTTGTTCTGTCAATCTTTTATTTATTCAGCAGACAGCTAGTCTGGACCAGGTTCAGTGCTGGGGTTGCTGCAGGGGGTGAGGATGTTCCCACCCCAGGAAGTACCCCTGAGCATTGAGGCCTGTGGGATTCTCATCAGGGCCAACCACCTAACCTCACCCCACCATCCATCCTCAGAAGGGCATTTACTGTCAAAAGCAGCAGTCCCCAGGTCCCATTTTATTGGATAACTGAGCATCTTGATTTTTATGTGTGTTTCAGCTGGGAAGGGCTACCCCTGCAAGACGTGTAAGATAGTGCTGAACTCCATAGAACAGTATCAAGCTCATGTCAGCGGCTTCAAACACAAGAACCAGTGAGTAATCGTCCTTTGAAATTCAAGGGTCTGCAACAAGAACTCAGGGCTTCTAAATAAAAACAAAGCCAGGTATTCCTTTGCTAAAATGGAATCCTGACAGCCTTTTCTCAGTCAACAGAAGATCAATCAGTTAACAGAAAGAAGTGTCTCCTCTGTACGTTTTTCTCCCATCAGCTTCTCTGCAGCCTTTGGACCTGCTGGGCTGAAGGTTTTAGTAGAGAAATAGTTTCCTTGGCAGTCTCCTAAAAGTACTTAGATTTCCTGCCCTTTAGTAGTCTGACTAGGGAAGCTTTTCCCCCCCCACTACTGGCCTGAAGAACCTAGTCTTGATTGCCATCAATCCTATGGCAAGAGCTCCCTCTACAGGTCATTACCAAATATGACCAGGTTTGTTCATTCCTTGGTCAAGTATTTATTGAACACCCTCTGAGTGTTGGCCAGAGACCCAGTCCCTGCTCTCGTGACCTTACATTCTGATGTTCTGATGGGAGGAGACAAACAATAAGCAAGTAAACAACCAGTAATTACTAATTGTGATAAGTGCTTTGAAAGGAAGAAGTAAACAGAATCAGTCATCTGTTCATAATAACCTTGAAAATGACTAACATTCTTTGAGCCCCTATTCTGTTACAGGGCATATGGCAAGCAAATTCTCTCAGATAATCCTCACAACAGCCCTAGGAAGAAGGGATTATTACTACAGAGGCAACCACCATTCCAAGTGATAGTACGAGGCAGAGCCTATAATTCAAACCAAGGCTTGTCTGGCTCACAGCACACTCCGCCCAGGCATCCTGCTTACAAGGAGGTTGTGGCACCGTGTGATATGAGGAGGCTGGGGCCTGGCCAGCGGAGGGCTCATGTGATTCTGCGCCTTCCTCTCAGAAGGGAACTGGGTAGTGTGGATAGTGTGCCACTATGTAACTTTCTGAAATGGGAATAGCCTGCATTTTACAGATGAGGAAACTGAGTTTCAGGCAAGCAAGTCTACTAAAATGATTTCTTTGACTTTGGTGGTAGGTTCTGTATTGCTCACAGAGCTGAATGAATTAAAGGTGGTGGAAACACAGAATATTAGAGTCAAAATGTCCTTGGTCCTCTTTGCCTGAAGTTTCCCCTCCCACATCGCAGCAGATCTTCTTATTTATTTGTGTATATATCTTAAATTGGGAGGACTCTCAAGGTTTCTTTTTGATGAATTTGGCACAAGCCCCCGCAATCCAGCCTAGGGCTCACTCCCATTTTAACATACCTCCCATGCAGCGTGACTGGTGGAAGTTTCATTAGACTGCCTGGAACCAGCCAGAGCCCTACCCTGGGGCCACCCCATCTTGAAAATGCTAGTGTTTACTATTTTTGTCCTACACTTTTAGCTTTGTGACTTGGGGTGAGTCAGTAAACCTCTCTGAACCTCCACTTCCTTTTCTGTGAGATTATAGATATAATTTGTGAAACACCTAATTTAATCTCATTTAATTCACAATAGCAGCTCTGAATTAAAGACACAGAAACCCCTCTTTTCCAACCCAAGGAAACCTAATGTCAGGTAGGTTAAGTGACTTGCCTAAGATTGCTTAGTTACTTGGAGTTAGACCTAGAATTCAAATCTTTGATTCCAAAGTGCATTCATTTTGCTCTGCCATTCCAAATGGAGCTCATTTTCCTCACCTTATAGGATAACATGAAAGTTAGAGATAGTGTGTGTACTGCTAGTACCAAAAAGGGGAGCTATTAGAGATAAGCTTTCATTCATTCAACAAATATTTATGGAGTACCTATTATGATTATGTGCCAGGCCCTGTTTGGGGCACTAGGGCTGGAGTAGGAACCAAGACCAGTAGCGTTCCCTGATCTTTTGGATCCCAATCTAGTGGTAGAAGCAGATCCTGAACAAATCCGTAAACAGATAAGATGGTATCAGGTGTTGCTAGATGCTCAGAGAGAGAGTGACAGGAGAGCCACTTTTGACTCAGTGTGAGGGGGAGAATGGTCAGTCTGTACTGTCCGGATCATATAGGGCCCTGTAGGCAGAATAAATGGTATAGTGGAGAGACATGGGCTGCCATCCTGAATTAGCCACACTTTCAAAAAGCTTACGGGGGCGGGGGGGGGGTAAAAATAACAACAAAAAACAACAATAAAAAGCTTAGTGGGGGCAGGTGACTTACACTTTCTGAACTTCAGTTTCCTCATATATAAAATGGGGGTACTGTCTCCCCCTTGTAGAATTGCCATGAGGATGAAATAAGATGCTGGAAGCAAGGCACCGAGCATTGTGCCTAGCACGCAGTGGCCCTCAGTAGAGGAGAGCTGCCCTCCTTATTACTCCAAGGCCCTGGAAGAGCTGTACTATCCTTAGAATAAATGACCTAGAGCACATCACAACCGCCACAAACTGATGCTGTGCATTTATTCCTTCTCAAATTACAGGTCACCAAAAACAATGGCATCACCCTTGGGCCAGATTCCAGTGCAAAGGCAGCCCATTCAGAAAGACTCAGCCACCTTGGAAGACTAGAGATGTTTCTTTCCGGCACCCCAGGTTGAATCAGCCATGAGCCAGCTTCCTGTGACCATGGTCAGCCCTTGGCTCCCTCTTTCTCGTTTCTTATACCTGGAGAACATAGGCCTAAGGCAGGAGTCGGCCACAAATAGCCTCTGAGTGGTCCAGGCAAATCCACCCCTGCTCTTCCTCTTTGGAATGGGCCCTGTAGGTCAGGACAAGGGAAGGGCCTGGATCTTGAGAGGACTTGGGGCCTCACAGGGTAGTAGTTTGGAGGTTGGCCTTTCCCCTTCCCCAGTCTCTTTGGGCCATACATCATGAGCCCCAGGCCTGTCTTTCCTCTGCAGGTCAGTTTTGAACCAGTTTCTGCAGCTAAAGAAGTGAGCTCTCCCTGGGCTCTAGGCCACTCCAGTGAAACCTGGAGCTTTCACACCAGACCTTGGCCTACATGGGAAAGAGTAGATGGAAATGGCTGCCCCATGGAAGCTTGGAGCTAATATGACACTCCCCCTTCCCCAAAAAGTACAGGCTTTCCTGAGCCTGGGACCAGATGCTGGCCAGTTATGCAGCTTTCTGCCCACTGTGAAGTTTCCTCCTGGAGCAATGACACAGTCCTGGCCAACCAGTGCTGTCCTTCCTGCCCCTTCTCCACAGTTCCTGAATGGTGCTAAGAATCCACAGCAGCTGGGGGAAAGCTAGAGCTGGAGGAGGCCTCAGTACCCTGCTGGATCATGGAATGCTCCAAGGGGAGCTTTTCCCCTCCTCTGTCAGAGAGGTGCTCTGACCCAGGGGCATGTGGGAAAGTCCCCACATGCAAGTTCCCTTGATGGTTCTGTGCCATTAAAGGCAAACTGCCTCATGCCAGCCAGCTCAGAGGTTCATTGCTGCTCTTGGCTCTACTAGCCCTCTCCTTCTCCTTATGCAGCAGACTACCTGCCCAGGTTGCTGTGGTGCTATCCCTCTCCCATCATCCACCAGGAGATTCCTGGGTACCAGGGAACAGGATAGGACCCCCAGGGAAAGAAAGGAGAGCTGGTACAGGTTTCTGCAATAAGGAAAAAGATGTTCCCCAGGCTCCAAGCTTAGATTTCTCCAACTCTGCTGTGTGTTATAGCCTGGGACTCACTGGGAGTGGATTTTTCCTTGTAGCTCTCAAGCAGGAATTCCAAGGAGTGTCACCATCATAGGCCCCTCTTCATTGAGTCAAAGAAGCCCCTAGCTGCTCTCGTGGCCTCTTCCCCTGATTGCCTGTCCCTTTGCCTGTGAAATGCCTTTACGTATTGTGTATGGGTGTGTGTGCGTGTGCTTATGCTCTGTCTCTTGGTCACTGAAGCATCTAAATAAAGAATTTCTCCCATGAGCCAGACTGCAACTTAACAGACCTGGGATTTGGTGCCATATTGCCGTTGGATCTAATATGTGTGTCTTGACTGCTTACCCTCACCCCTCTCAAACTCTCAAGGCTCTAAATACTGATCTTAAGAGGTGGGGCAGAGATAAACATCTAAACTGCTCGGCAACCTTGTTGAAGCCTTCCCAGGTGCCCTAAACGTAATACCACCTCAAAGGTCCTGTCACAGAGGGCCTTATGGAGGTCTTCAGGGGGGTTAAGCTGAGAATCTACTTTTTTGAGAGGATCATTCTGGCTGTTCGGTGGAGAAGAGATGCAGGAGAGCAGGACAAGAGACAGACAGGGAAGCCAAAATGGAGAATGTGTCCAATATGGCTCTCTCCAGGCTAATCCCTTCAGGGCTGAGACCTAGCCTCTTTCACCTCTACTTCTTTAATGTGGAGCGGTGTGTCATGAAATGTTTGTTGAATGAATGAATGTTTGAATGAAGGAAAGATGGCCTTTTCCTTCACAGCTCATACTCATAACTAGGTTTGTTCCATCAACTTATAGGCCTAGAGATTCTTGCAGGAAGCTTTTCTATGACCCAGAAATGAGCTAGGGAAGGAGTGAGTATGATGGCCTCAGGAGCCCTTTGTCCAACGTTTGTCTCAGATGGCCAGATCTGAGGAGGGTACCCAGGCAGCCTCAGCCCCCATTCTTCACTCAGCAAACTATTCTTGGGCATCAGCTCTTGACCAGCTGGGAAGGGCCTTATGCGGCCCCCACGGTGGCTTCTCAGCTCTCAGCATCCAAAGCCCAGGACTGTCCAGCAGTTTCCCTGGAGTCCTTCTTACCTCATCCAGGATCTCAGAATCAGCCTCATCTATCAGGCAAGAAAATGAAGGGCAGAAGGGTGGGTGGGCTGCCAGATGATGAGCCCTTGGCCTGGAAGACCCCTTAATCTGGATTCAGGAGTCCCGGCTAGCCATGTGCCCAGCCCTGTTGGCAAGAGGGCACAGGGATGAACACTTTCTTGCTGTTGGGGAGCTCACACACTATAAAGATAATTATGGCAATGGTCAGAGGGTCATACAGGGTGCAGTGAGAATGCCCAGGATGCAGGCACTAACTCACCTAAGGGTATGGAAAAAGCTGGAGAAGTTGGGAAACTTGCATTTGATCTGATAATACCCTTTTGAGCTAGGTAATGATATTCCATTTTATAGAAAAGACTCAAAGGTTCTGCCCAAGGTTCTGCCACTAAGAAGCAACAAAATGGAGAGTGGAATCCAGTTCTCTAGATTGCTAGTCCAGAACCCTTTCCAAACAAGGACCAGAATCCTTCTCACAGGACCCCTGGGTCTGCCCTATCCACCTTCTGGCAGGGCTATGGTCTCACAGAACAAGCAACCATAAAATAGATTAGACAAGGCTTAGTAGTTATTTTATATTCCAAGCCCCCTCCCCACACAGTTCTCATAATTTTACCCAAGATTTCTGGTGTATTAGACTCATTATAACTGTAAAAAACTGAAATCAAAATGATTAGCTGAGAAGGAAAATGTGTTTTACCTAATGAAAATTTCATTACAGGGATGGCTAGATCCAGGTTCTGACACAGTGTCTTCAGGAAGAATTTAATCTCACTCTGCTTTCCTCTGTGTGGCCTCTTTCTCAGGCGGACTCTCTCCAGAAGGTAGCAAGATGGCCACTGGCAACTCCAGGCTTGTATCCTGATAGATAGGCAGTACAGAAAAAAAAATCTTTTCTTACTAGTTCCAAGAAAAAATTCTGGGTTGATTCATTAGCCAGCTTGACCCTATTCCAATTCCTAAACCAGTTGCTGCGACTAGGGGAGATGGTGCCCTCATTTGGGGCCTGGGAAAGAGTGAGCACCACCTAAAACACATTGACTCTAAGAGAAAAGAAGAAAGTGTGGGGCTCCTTCCAGACTAAGGAAGAAGAATGGATGGTGGTGGGCAAAAATAACTGCTCTAAGCCATACCCAGAAATTGTCTTTATTTGAAATATCACTTTTTCCCTAACTTTCTGAGCTACATTTTGTAATGTGCTCTAATTTTTCAAGTACCGTTTGATAATCCTTCTATATGTGTGCACATCTGGGCAGTCACCCTGCAGATCAAGACACAGAACATCGCCAGCCCCCCAGAAGTTTCCCTTGTTTCCCTTCCTGGTTATTAGCTCCCAGAAGTAAACACTGTTTTGACCTCTATCACCATAAATTAGTTTTGCATGCTCTTGAACTTTATAAAAATGGAATCACATCCTCTTTTGCTCAGTATTATGTCTGAGATTCATCCATGTTTTTGTGTGTATCAGAAGTTCATTTTTTTCATGCTGCATAGTAGTAGTCCATTATATGAATACACCACAATTTAGCCGTTCTGTTGATGGACAGTTGGGTTATTTCAGTTTTGAACTGTCATAAATAAAGCTCTTGTGGAAAACTGTGAGTGTGTCATTTGGTGTGCATGTGCACACGTATACCCAGGAGCGGCATTGCTGCATCATAGGACAGGCGTGTGTTTAGCTTGTCTAGATCCTCTGCGTGGTTTCCACTGTGGTTCTGCCAGCTTACCAACTTGTCGGCACTTGGTATTGTCGGTCTTTCTAATTTGGACATTGTTGTGGCACGTGGGAATTTGAACCCACGGGTTGATATTGACTTCATATCAGAGCCCCTCCTACTTTGCGCATCCCTGAGATCAGATTTGAATTTCTCTAGCCTGGAATGGTCTCTCATGTCATTACCCAGGACCCACAATACCCAATCCAACAGGTAAACATCAGAGGGAGCCCCTGCCCTTGGCTCTGGTGGCTAAGAAAGGTCTCGTGGAGGGAGAGGCATCAGCCCTGGAGAGGCAGTCTAGTTTAACAGCAAAAACTCAGGCTCTGGAATCAGGCAGCCAGCGTTCAGATCTTAGCTCCGCAGGACTATGTGATCTGGAGCTGCCCTGTATCTAAGGGAGAAACGTTAGTATCTACCTTATAGGGTTATTTGGGGGAATTAAAAGAATAGGTACATATGAAACAATTACAGTTCCTGACATATGATAGATACTATGTAAATGTTCCTTGTGTTATTGGCCTGAAGTAAGCTCTGGGTCTCCCTGGGGATATGAGGCCAGAAGCAGATGACATCTGGCACAGAGTCCTGTATTAAGTGGCAGTGATTTATGAAATGGCAGAAACCTAATTCAGTCTGATTGGGGAGGAATATGCTGGCCAGAGGTGGGTCTTCCCTGGGCTTCAACCAGAAGTCACCTTTCACTGCTAAGGAACCTCAACTTATCCCAGGCACCTCAGGGCCACCTCAGGTTCTGCAGCCAATGACATCTGAGGAGAAGACAACGGAATCATGTATGTAAAGCTCTTAACCCAGAGCTGCATGAAAAGCAAGTTGGGATGTAATAACCCCTCAGTGCAGATACACAGCTGTGTATATAGCCTTATAGCAGCCATGAAGCATGTCATGGGGGACACTGGTCTGGGATTCACGGTCCCTGGCTGTTGGTCTGAGCCCTGCCACCAACTTCATGTGACCTGAAGCCTTGCTATCTTCCGTCAGGTAGAAGTAAGAAGTCACAGTTCAAGCCCGAGTCCTAAAGAGGTAGTGATGGGCAGTTGGGGGTTCTTCCCAAAGCAGGTAACAAAGAAAGCCCTGCCCTCACAGCAGCCCCTACCAGATGAGCTGTTCCCAGCCCTAACCAGACCTTGCTTCTGTTCAGCTGTCATTAGTGTCAAATAGAGTAGAAAAAAACAATTTGTGCCTCTGGCCATCTGTCCACCTAACAACCTCACCTGCTCTGCCCTGCACCAAGCCCACCTTACAGAGAGGGCAGGCATGTCCCCGATCTGGCACTCCGAGGCTCACTGTCCACCACAAATGCTGCTTCATCTGTCCAGCCGCTCCAAAACTCAGAAGAAACTTGAGCCGGTCCTGTAAACACGTCAATGCTACAGCGCAATGACCCTGATGGCCACTAGGTGGGGAACGTGCCTTTTTTTTTCCACCCCCCGCTGAGCAAAGTAGATTGGTCCCAGGACCTTACTACTTGAAGAGAATAGGATGACTTGTCCTGAGCCCCTGCATTCCATATTTCATTAGCCCTCAAGACAACTCGAAAAGGCTCGATTTCACAGTGGAAACTCAGAAGCAAAATCTTGGAGAGCTTACATAACCAAGAAGTAGCCATCGAGGGATCTGACCCCCATGTTTCTAAGTCTTTGTTGGCACACCTGCTATCTCTACTTCCAAAGGCCCCCTCGCCCTTCCCTCAGGACATTTCCTTCCAGAGGACACTGTTTGAAGGCTGTAATTTAGTCCTGCCTGGGAAGACACCTGATGGCCACCCTACTCGGCTTTTCTTTTACTCTTTTTCCCTTGGGTAACATCTCTCTTCCATTCTTCCACCTGTAGTCCTGTAGTCCGGAGAGACTGACCCCACTCCCTGGTTCCAGGGGTGAACCTGTGACCTAAGCCTGGGCAATCAGAGTAACCCTGGGGCTGTTAGTAGCCGTCTTTGCCAACACATAAAGACAATCTGCATGAAAATCAAGTCATTACAGAGGAAAACAGCTGAGAGTTGAGAAGTGACTGATGTCTGATGAGCATCTGGATCCAATCAGGCCTGAAACCAATACTCTCAGGACTTTTTAGTAATGAGTCAATACTCTTTTTTCCTTAAGGCAATTTAAGGTGGTTTTCTATCACGACCAGGAGTACTGTCTAATACACGTTCCAGCTTCTCTATCAACCTAGTGACTCTAAGAGGATCATGAACCCCCAAGGCTGAGCTGGTTGTCCTCCTGTGCTCTCAGATGCCCTGTGCCCCCTCTAACGCTGCCCTTAATGTACTATGTTATGATGATCTGCTCAGTTCCGTCTCCTCTTTTAGACTAGAAACTCTTTGAGGACAGTAACTGGGTCTTATCATAGTGGATCTCTGGTACCCAGCAGAGGACGGTGATTGCTTTAGTAACTGCTTAGTGATTGAGTCAATTAATGGGTAAATTAAAAGTGGGTATGGGCTGGTAGGGACTATTGCTAGGATTTCACAGAAAGACTTTTTGAAAGAGCTGAGCCTCCAGTGGTTACCAAGGTCAAAGGACCCAGGTCGAGAGGAGAGTAAGTGCAAGGATCTAGAAGAGAGGAGCTGTGGAGTACAGGTGATTGTTTCAGGAATGGCCTCACATGAATCTTTGCCTCCCTGCAACTGTGCACTTCTGTGATGTGACGTTGTCACTCAAGCCACCGAGGTGGGGAACCTGAGCTGGACTTGAGACTTGCTCTGACTTAAAATGACATAAGCCAGACTTGCTCTGATCATGCAGTGACGTGACACTGTGCAACTTCCAAGGCTAGAACTTAGGCCTTGCAGCTTCCGCTCCTGCCACTGTAAAAGGAATCCTGGGCTAGACCAAGTGGAGATAAGAGTCCATGTGAGAGAGGCCAGCAGCTAGCTCCAGGCATGTGAAGGGGGCTATCTTAGACCATCCAGCACAGGGAAGCCACCAGCGTAAGCAACCTCAGAAGAGACCAGCAGGAGAACCTCCAAGCTGAGCCGACTTAATCCACAGAATTGTGAAGAACATTAAATGTTTTAAATCACCATGTGTGGGAATGGTTTATTATGCAGAAAGTCTTCCAGAATCACCAAGTGTAGTAATCATACCTTGTTGGGGCCTCCTGGTGTCTATTTACCTGTCTTCTTCCTTGAGGAACCCCACGCTCAGCTGATGTGCTCTGGGTGGAGATGACCTCCACCCTCCTGGCTTCTGCTAGAACAACTGGGAAGGAGTTGCTAAATGGGAAGGTTTTGACCCCAGAGCTGTTAGTAGCCTTAAACTTTGTCACCTCTTGGGGAGCACCTGCCAGAGAATGGAGCCATAGGGAAGAAAGCAAAAGAGAATGAGTCTTGGTCTGGCTGTTCCTGAAGCCTGGATCCTTTAAAATGACATAAGCCAGGGGCACCTGGGTGGCTCAGTCGGTTAGATGTCTGCCTTCGGCTCAGGTCATGATCCCAGGGTCCTGGGGTTGGGCTCAGCGGGGAGCCTGCTTCTCCCTCGCCTCCCCACTCATGCTCTCTGTCACTATTTCTGTCTCTCTCTCTCTCTCTTTCTCTCTCTCTCAAATAAATAAAATCTTTTTTAAAATACAGTAAAATTACATAAGCCAATAAATTCACTATTTTGCTTAAGCCCATTTGAGTTGAGATATCTGTTACTTGCACCTGAATGAAAATATTGAGAGTCAGGAAGTCTGATAGAGGCTGAGCAGTGTGTGGCAGAGGGCTGTTAGGGTAAGACAGAGGTCCCTAGAGAGTGTGAGAAGAGGAATTTATTTTTCCTCAGCCCCCCTATATCCCAGGACCCTGGAATGAGACATAATTTCAGTCCTAGAAGATCTCATTCCAATTGTGATAAAATGTTAAAAGAAAAATACCAATGTAGCCAGAGCATATAACAGAAGGACAGTCTAGGTGGAGGGGGTGGGGGTGCAGGGCAGGGCCGGTCTCTCTGAGGAAGTGACACACAAGCTGAGACTTGAAGGATGAATAGGAATTAGCCCGTAAGCAGGGAAAGGTGGGGAGAGGATGTTCCAGGTAGAGGGAAAAGGATGTGCCAAGGCCCTGAGGCAAGATGAAGCTTATCACCTTGAAAGAGGGACAGTAGTCACCAGATAAGGAAAGAGACTGGCAGGACCCAGGTCCCTCAGGGTGTATCAAGATTTTCAGCTAAAAGCAAAAGGAACAAACTCCAGCTAGTTTAAGTTCAGCCACCCAGGTGTCCCTGAGCCACCCAGGTATCCCCAAATGTTTGTTATTCAAAGCCATTAAGTTTAGGGGTAATTTGTTATGTAGCAGTAGGTAACTAATACAGGTGTTTATTCTAAAAGCAACAGGAAGGGGTGCCTGGGTGGCTCAGTAAGGTTAAGCGTCTGCCTTGGGCTCAGGTCATGATCCCAGGATTCTGGGATCGAGCCCCGCATTGGGCTCCCTGCTCAGCGGGGAGCTTGCTTCTCCCTCTCCCTCTGCCTGCCACTCCCCCTGCTTGTGCTCTCTCTGTCTCTCTCTCTGTCAAATAAATGAATGAAATCTTTAAAAATAAAAGCAACAGGAAGCTATTGAAAGGTTTTAAAGAAATAGGGCAATGACGTGATGCATTTGCTGACATGTAAACTGGTGAGTACTGTGGCCTGGGAGCCAACAGAGGGTAGTGGAGACGCAAAGGAGGGAGGGGTCACTTCTACTGAGAGGACGTTTATTAGGGGCCTTTTATTTATAAAGAGTAAAAAAAAAAAAAAGACAAATTAGCTTAAAAAAATTATTTGGCTCACAGTAATTAAATGTTCCAAGTAATAATTTCTGCCTCGAGGCATGGCTAAATGCAGGCATGCTCCATCTCTTGGCCCTCTTGTTTCCTGTGTTGGCCTCATTCATAAGCAGGCTCTCTCAAGCAGGGCTGGGCTTCCATATTCATGCCTCAGTAGCCTCGGAGAGTGTTAGTTCCCCATTAGTTCCAATAAAAGACCCAGACTGGCTCTCATTAGCCCTGCTTGGGCCACTTGCTCATCCCTGACCCAATAATAATAGCCTGGGGGATGGAATAATCTCATTAGCCAAGTCCAGGGGCACATGCCCACCACAGGAACCAGGGAGAAGTTGGTTCCACCCAAATCCCAGTGGACTGGGAGTAAGGGAAGGCCAGGACCTCAAAGAAAATGGAAGAGCTGTTTTCAGAGAGAGGAAGAGTGTTCAGGTGTCCAGTTCAAGGTGGTCAGAAAGGTTGTCAGAAGAGGGAACACTTGCGAGGAGTCCAGAAAGCTGAATGGGAGTCATCTGGTGCGATGGCCGGAGGGAAGGGAAGAGGGGAGGCAGGACCAAGGAAGGATACTCCCAGCAATGAGAACAGCAAGTACAAAGGCACCAAGGCACTTTCAGGAGGGCTCGCCTGGAGCTCAGGGCAGCTGGCACACAGAACACACATCCCTGCGGAGTCGGGAGGTGGGACAGGAGACAGCAGCAGAGGCCGGTCTGGAAGGGCCCCCAGTGCCAAGCTGAGGAGCTGGGGTTGCCAGTGGGAGGGAGGGAAAGAGTAGTTGAAGCTGAGGGGTGAGTTGGTTAAATCTGTGTTTTATGTTTACTTTTATTTTTTTTTTAATATTTCATTTATTTATTTATTTAAGAGAGAGAGACAGAGATAGCAAGAGAGGGGCGCCTGGGTGGCACAGCGGTTAAGCGTCTGCCTTTGGCTCAGGGCGTGATCCCGGCGTTGTGGGATCGAGCCCCACATCAGGCTCCTCTGCTATGAGCCTGCTTCTTCCTCTCCCACTCCCCCTGCTTGTGTTCCCTCTCTCGCTGGCTGTCTCTATCTCTGTCAAATAAATAAATAAAATCTTTAAAAAAAAAAAAAAAAGAGATAGCAAGAGAGAGCAAGAGCAGGGAGGAGAGGGAGACGCAGGCTCCCCACCGTGCAGGGAGCCCTATGTGATGTGGGGCTCAATCCCAGGACCCCAGGATCACGACCTGAGCCGAAGGCAGACACCTCACCCACTGAGCCACCCAGGTGCCCCTAAATCTGTGTTTTAAAGAAGTCATTTTGGTGGGGCACCTGGCTGGCTCAGTCACTGGAGTGTGCAAATCTTGATCTTGGAGTTGTGAGTTTGAGTCCCACATTGGGAGGTAGAGTTTACCTAAAAAATAATAATAATAAAGAAGTCGTTTTGGCACTGAAGAGAAGGTTGGTGATACAGAGACTATGAAGTCCCCCCTTCTTTCTAGCAGACCCTTCTGGCCTCCATTGCAGTTAGGGGTGACAATGTATCACAGGCTCCCCAAAGAGATAAAATCAGAAGTTGCTGGATACAGAATCAACTCTTTGTGGCTTCTTTTTTCCTCCTGCCTGAGCACAAATGTGATGGCAGGAGCTGAAGCCACCATCTTACAACCATTTGGGCAAAGTGTAGAGAATTAAAGGGACCTCAACCCTGATTTCAGACCCACTGTCACCCATCCCCAGACTTGGGAGACCTGGAACTAACGAGGGATGAGCTAACCTGTTTCGTTAAAGCCCTTGCCATTTAGGTTTTCTGATTTTTATGCCCATCAGGCAAGGTAGAGAAGGGTGAGGCCCCCCTGAGGCTTCTTTCCTGATGCGGACTACTAGCCCTGTAACTCTTCCTGCCCAGCTTCCGCCACCTCACAGCTGTCCTGGCCCCTTCTCACCTTCAAAAATATATGCATGCCAAGCCCCAGTAGGTGTGAGGTTTGTAGGCCCAAGTCTAGGGAGAGCCGAGTCTGGCAAACCCTGAAAGCCTCTCAGGACATGGGGCCGCAGTGTCTGGGACTAGGGGACAAGAGGGCCAAGGGTGCCACTGAGACTCTGGGAAGCACCAGGACTATCCCAAGGAGAGCCCCATATTCCTCCTGGCCCATCCCCCTCTCTCTGGCTTCATCCTCTCCCAGGCTGCCAACATCAGCGCCAGGCTCCCTGCCTCCACCACGATGCCCTGGCAGCCTGCAATTCATGGCTTTGTTTTCCCCAGGTAGAAATTGGGCTTAAAGGTGCCCAATGGGTGGGGAATAAGGAGATATAAGGGTTGGGAGAGGGGTGACCCTTACAGTCCCTCACTCTTGGTCACAAAAGTGTGTTACTCAACATTTGGGTAGGTCCTACCTAGACCCAGAGCTGCTATTATTAATTCTGGCCAATTTTTCCTGAGCATGGGCTATGTGCCAGGGCTCTCACACATCATTACACCGAGTCCTCACAGAAAACCTATTGTTCCCATTTTACAGAAAATGAAACTGAGGCTTAACGTTAAGTGACTTGTCGAAGGTCCCAAGTTTTCAGGATTCAAACCTTTATCTGTGTGGTTCTAAAACCCAACCTTTCACCAGTCACTTGCTATCAGTGTCCCCTCCATGTTGACAAGCCAAGCCAGACCTCCCTGGAGTCTGTGAGAAGAGCCAGAGAGAAAAGGGGTTAGAAAAAAATCAAAAAGTAATAATAATTGTCAATTCTGAGTAGCAAGTATATGATATTACCCTGTGCACTTTTTTTATATTTTAAAACTTTCTCAAAATAAAAATCATTTTAAAGGAAAGAAATGAAGGAAAGAAGACAAGAAAGCGCAGGGCTGGCTCAGAGGCCAGGGCTTGGGCCAGGCCTGGGCTGGAATGGGGCCTGGGCAGGGGCTCAGGGCAGCCCTTCCGCACAAGAGCCCCAGTGTTCCCTGGCCCGGCCACCATCCAAGAGCAACACGGCACCAGGCAACGTCTGCCCCCTCCCCCCAACTCTGCTCTCAGGCAGGTGGGGGGCAGGGCCTGGCCTCAGGAGTCCCTCCGGGCCCAGCATTGCACTTCGGGAGCCCAGATTCTGCAAACCTCCGCCTGGGACCTGGTACTTCATAGGTGCCCCATCAGTACTAGCCAGCTGGACAGGGAGAGCAGTGCCCCGCCCCAGCCGCCTCTCACACTCACGTTCAGGAGAGTGCGTACCTTCCTGGGCTGAAGTTAAGAATGGGGGCAGAAAGCAGGCTGGTGCTGTAGCATCAAAAATCCCAAGTCTGTGGAGAGCCACCCTGAGCTCGCTCTCTTTGTCCCAGAAGATCAGGGTTCAGGGCTCAGTTCTGTTGTTCACTTGCTATGCAACTTCGTTTTTGTTTTTTTTTTTAAGATTTTATTTATTTATTTGACAGAGATAGAGACAGCCAGTGAGAGAGGGAACACAAGCAGGGGGAGTGGGAGAGGAAGAAGCAGGCTTATAGCAGAGGAGCCTCATGTGGGGCTCGATCCCACAACGCGGGTATCACGCCCTGAGCCGAAGGCAGACGCTTAACCGCTGTGCCACCCAGGCGCCCCGCCACTTTGTTTTCTTAAGTAAGCTCCATGCCCAACATGGGGCTTGAACTCGTGACCCTGAGATCAAGAGTTACATGTTCTACTGACTAAGCCAGCCAATCGCCCTGCTACATGACTTTAGACAAGTCATTCCGTTTGTCTGAGCTTCTGTTTCCTTACCTGCAAAACGTAGCTGAGGATTCTAACCCCATTTGGTTTGGGGGGAGGATCAAAGGATATGATGCATGTATAACACCTAGCTTAGCATGTCACCTGGTGGACACTGGGAGCTCGCCAAGGCAAGAACTTCCTCCCTACTTCCTGTTCTCCTGAAACCCAGTGCCATTCACTTCCTCCAACATCCCTGGGGAAAAAGAAGCAGGAGTGTGCCCATTTTCTGAATAGAGAAACTGAGGCAGAGGCAGACTAAAGGCAGGATTTTAGGATGGCAGGCTCCTGAGCTCCTGCTAGGGGCGTAGGGGGGGGGTCATGTTTTGTGGAGTTTTTTTAAAGATTTTATTTATTTATTTGACAGAGAGAGAGGGAACACAAGCGGGTGGTGTGGGAGACGAAGAAGCACGCTCCCCAGCGGAGCAGGGAGCCCGATGCGGGGCTGGATCCTAGAACTCTGGGATCACGCCCTGAGCTGAAGGCAGACGCTTAACGACTGAGCCACCCAGGAGACCCGAGAGGTTGTGTTTGAAAGGTTTTGAGAGAGAGAGACTGCAAATGTAACTGGTGGAACATTGTTACCAAAAGAGTGAGACCGTGGGGAGACAGGCTTGGATGCCTCTGCCAGACTCCCTCAGCATGTCTCCTTCTGTGCTCTGTTTACTTAGCCATCTCTCCCCACTACAGGGCAGCAGCTCCTTGAAGGGGGGGGGGGGCTGGGGCAGATTACTGCTTGAACAGTGCATACCACATAATGAACCTTTGACTGACACCTGGCAAATGAATGTGTGTATGAATGAATGACGTGAAAGAGCATCAGATGCCACAGAGGGTCCGTGTGACTCGTCAGAGGTCACGAGTGCAGGATGGGAGGTGGACAGGGATGTGCAGCCGTGGGGGTGGGAGGTATAGGATTGCCAGTCTAAGGGACTTCGCTATTTCAGGAGGCAGGTTGCACAGCCTGGACTATGAAAGCCTTTCCTTTACCTTTGGCTCAGGTAAACCTGAGAAGTGCCTGGAAGTTGAAAGAAGCTGTGTGGGGTCCAGCTCCTACTGGCAGCCCACCCCTCCCCCTCCGCCCCCGCAACAAGCACATTCTCTAAGGGGAGCCCGCAGAGGACCACAGGTGGGGAGCTGTATCTCTCCAGGAGCCCGGGAGGTCCAGCGAGGCCCCTCTGGGCAGGAGGCTTCCATTTGCTGGGCTGCCCCAGTGCCAGGAGCCTCAACCTTTCCAGGTACTCAGCAAGGAAGGACTCCGAATGAGGGGAATCAGAACCAGCTGGTTTTAAAAGATAGCCAATTATTTCCTGATTTATCTTTGGGAGGAAACCATTATTTTGTTTGAGAAGGGGGGAAAAAATCACTTTGTTGGGCTTTCAAGTTATGCAAAGGAAAAGCCTCTATCCCCGTAGGGAGTTAGGGTGGAGAGAGCTAGACTTCTCTGCATAACAATGGGAAAGGAAGCTGCTTCCCTTTGGGCAGGGTCTCCACCAGCTAGAGGGGCACCTGGGAGATGAGTCTGAGACCCCAGCTAAGGGGTTTCCTTTCTCCTCAAGAAGCCTTCCGAGGAGTGGAGGGCTTAGACTTCAGGTGAGGCTCGGGCAGAGGTCAAAGTTCAGCTGCCCTCTTAGTTTGGCCACTGTCTACTTGCTCAAGGGGAGAGGTGCTTGCAAGTGAGGCCGACCTGAGCAAGGTGGGGCAGAACTATTTGGGGGTATCCACTGTGTGCCAGGTGCTTGGGATACAATGTTGAAGCCTGTAGCAGTTCCTGCCTTCTATTTACACAACTGTTTAGTTACAGTTCTGGAATGTTCCATGAAGATGAAGAAATAACGGGTCCTAAATAATCATAGTTAACATTACAAAGCAAGTGTCATATACCAGGCAGTGTTCTACAGGCTTACACATGTTTACTCTGCAAAAAGCTTGCGAGGAAGATACTCTCATTATACTTCCTTTACTGATGAGAAAATGAAAAAACAGAGATGGACTAACCTGCCAAGGTTACTCCAAGTGTGATAGTGTTGAGATGTGAGTCCTGAAATCTGTGCTCTGAATCGCTTCACTTCCTGCTTCTTTCTCCATGCTCACAGGACAGAAGGCATCTAAAAGGAAATTGGCAGGTCCAGAGGGCTTCTCTGAGGCAGTGAGCTGACATCTAAGAATAAGATGGAACCAACCAGACCTGGAGGGGAACGATCGTTCCAGGAAGAGCGAACCATATGTGCAAAGGCCCAGAGGTAGAGTGGGAGCAAGGAAAGAAATGAAGGATTTGTGTGGAGATGTGGACAGGGGCCAGGTCATGCCAAGTATCATTATGGGAAGCTAGTACAAAGGTTTAAAGGGGTAGTGGATACATTCAGATTTGTATTTTTCTTTTCTTTTTCTTTCTTTCTTTTTTTTTTTTTTGAGATTCTATTTTTAAGGGGCGCTTGGGTGGCTCAGTTGGTTAAGCTTCTAACTTGGCTCAGGTCATGATCTCAGGGCTCCTGGATCCAGCGGGCGTTGGGCTCCCTGCTCAGCGGGGAGTCTGCTTGTCCCTCTCCCTCTGCCCCCCCCCAAATAAATAACATCTTTTCTTAAAAAGATTTTATTTTTAAGTAATCTCTACACCCAACGTGGGGTTCAAACTCACAACCCCAAAATCAAAAGTCGCATACTCCACCGACTGAGCCAGCCAGGCGCCCCTCAAGATTTGTATTTCAAATATCAGTCTAAATGTTGTGTAGAGAATGGATGGGACTGGTTGGGGGCAGAGGGGATCTCCTAGCCACTGTATGGTGATTGCACGGAAACCAGAGTAGCCAGGTTGGGCCAAGGTCTGTGGAGGCTGGCCGGTCAGGACTGCTGGGTGTTGCTCCCTTAAAGGGGTGAAGAGAGCAGAGGATAATGCAAGTAACTAGAACTTGGAAGCCTGGTTTAGGTGCGGCAAAAGAGGCGGAGTCTGATGGGGCGTGTAGAGGGCTGGGGCGGGGCCCCGGATTGGGCTCACCCAGTGCGCCCCTCAGCTCTGTTGGATTTGGGGACTGGTCTCCAGGTGGGCGGGACGCTTCGCTACTCGCCGCGTGGTGGTTCTCCTGATAGAGCTGGTCCAGGAGGGGCCGGGCCGGAGGTGGGCGGGGCGCTGGGTTGTCCCCCGCCAAGCCGCTGTCAGGATAGAGCTGGTCCAGGAGGGGCGGGGCCCGAGATGGGCGGGGCGCTGGGCCTCCCGCGGCCACGCCGCTGTCGCGGGTGCATTCCTGGCTCTCTGGCCCGGGGCGGAGGAGCGCCCCGGCTGAGTCTGCGGTCCCCGCTGGGCGCGGGTGTCGGGACTGGCCGGAGCTGGGAGCGGGGCCGCGGAGGACCCAGGTGAGCCGGGAACTCTGTGCCTGGAGCGGGACCCCGGAGGCTTGCGGTGAGCCGGGTCCCCTTGCGGGCTCAGGCTGCGCTCCCCGCCGCCAGAGGGCGAGCGGCAGCGGGGCTCAGGGAGCTGCCACCTCCCAGCCCTGGGGACCTGGGCGTCCTCTCGGAAGGGGGGTGGAGGAGACGGTAAATCAGTAACCCGCAGCGCACACAGGGCCTTTTGTCCCGCTCCGTCCAAAGAGCACCCTGGCGGTGGAGCTGGTTACTCATTGCCCACCCGGGCGGGGGCGGGCCGGCTGTCTCTGCAGCTCCCCCTCTGGACCTGCCGACTCGCACCTCCCCCCAGGGTGGCCGGGTAGGGGTGGAGGAAGAAGAGCGCGCTGGTCCCTCGGCTGCTGGACCGTCTGCGCGCCCCGAGTAGAGATGAGAAAGCTGAGGATCCCAGAGGTGCGGTCATTTGCCCAGGGGCCCCCAGCGCTTGAGCGAGGGAGGCTGAAGGAGAACCCAAGACTGTGTGATGCCAGAGTCAGGCCCTTCAGCCCCTGAGCAAGGCGGTGGGTTGGTCTGTCTGCGGCCGCGTGTGATCCTAGGAAGGGTCCTGAGGTTACAAGGTCAGGGCAGCCTAGGAATGGAAATAAAATCCCCAGGCCTCCCACCCCTCTCCCAATTGGAGCTGTGGACCCAGAGGGCTGCTCTCCCTGCAGAACAGAGCAGGGTGGGGGGATTCTATGGAGGAGGGCAATGGAAGCTGGGGGTGGGTGCAGGAACAGTGGCATCTGAGTGGGGTGGAGAAGAGAAATGGGGACACAGAGGTATGTATGTGCAAGAGAGAAGACATGCCCAGTTTTGAAAGCCAATGGTTTTAGTGCTGAAGAGGCTGAAGGAGCAGACTGCAACCAAAGATATTGACAAGGGCAGGGAGGGAGGCCTAGAGTGGGGGATAAACTGTGGATTGGATCCTGCTGGCCATGGGCAGCCATTAAGGGCTTGAAAGCTGGGGGATCTGGGGTGGTGACATGGCAGATACTTATAATTTCTAAAGCTCTGCTGGAGAGTGGAGTCTGGAGAGCCAAGAGAGATGTTTGCAAAGGCCCAAGCTAGAGGTGACCATTGCCTGCCTTGGATCCAAGCAAGGGAGGTGAGAAGGACTGGAGGATTGAGGAGGCAGATAGGACTGGAAGTGGAGGAGGGGTGGAGTGGGATGGGGAGAGATGATGCCCCAGCTGCAGGGGCAACCCAGGGAAGGAGCAGTTGGAGGGGGAGATGATGGCTTTGGTCAGGACAAGCTAAGTGCCCCCCACCTCAGAGCCAGAGCTGGAAGGGGGGCAGTGGCTGAAGAGACAGGGTGCAGTGAGCTTCCTGGGCAAGTAGATTCAGAGACACCAGTGCCTCCCGATTTATGGAGTCCCAGGTAATAGCCAGTAGTCCCCTGTGACATCAGTCACCTCTTCCCCCGCCCCAGCTGATGCTGTTTTGAGTGCTCCTTTTGGGAGATGGAGACAGCCTTGGTGGTATATGGGTAGTGTGGGTGTGTACCTCATACCTGACACGAACCGCACCAGAATCAGAGGTAATTGGCCAAGGGCAGACCCAGAGTGACAGTCACGGGGAGGGGGGGAGAACATGCCAACATTCTGTGTTCCCAGCCCCTCCATATGGTCTCTTTTATCCCCAAAGCAGTCCTCTGAGGACAGCACCCAGAGAGGGACAGGGACTTGCAAGTTGGTAAGAGTCAGGATTTGAACTTGGCTTTGCTGGACACAGAGCCCGTGTTGCCTCAAATGGAGTTGTGAGGACACAAAGAGCAGATGTATTCCCGGCATGCCATTCTGGTTCAGAGTGAGGAAGAACTTCTGCTCGCCATGGAATGTGCTGCTTTGTTAGGAGTGAGTGCCCTGCCACTGAAGGTATTCAAAGCTGGCCATGAAAATGTCAGCAATGCTAGAAGTGTGGGTCAGATCAGATAACACCCAGATGCTGAAGTCTGGCCTTGTATTAGATTTCGTGGTGTTTTTTTTTTTTGTTTTTTTGTTTTTTTGGTTCTTCAGCAATAAATTCATTTATTCAGCAAAAAATAAATTATGTGTGCTGAGAGCAAGCAGAAGATATGTCTCCGTTCTCTGCTTTCCTCCAAGGAAAGAATCCCCAAACTGCCCTTTCTGTGAACTTGTGCCAGGGTCTCAGCAGTACCGGAGGAGAGCAGGAAGCCCAGCCCTACCCCCCGCACAACCTACTGGGAAGAAGCTCTGGGCTCTGGCAATAGCAGAGTGGCTTCCAGTCTCTGCCGTGCTGCTGCGTGGGGGGCGGGGGGGTTGGACAAGTCTCCTGACCACTTCCGGTCTCAGTTTCTTTATCCGCAAAATAGGGGAATAGCACTACCAAAGGTGCATGCATCGCAGTTCTTCTCCCTCCTTTCCAGGAAGGCAGTTGATGGTAAGCCCGGCCTGGGTCCCTGTGAGCAGCAGGAAGGATATGTGGCTGCTGTTGGCCCTGCTGGGGGTCCTGGTGGAGGTGCCTGGGGCTCCAGCTTTGTCTCTTGAAGCCTCTGAGGAAATGGAGCTAGGTATGGCCTTTAGGGTGGGAGCGGGTGGCAGGGGTGGGCACCTGGAGGAAGCTACTAGCTGAGCAAAGCTGGAAAGGATCTGGCCCAGACCCTGAGGTGGTGACAGCAGGGCAGGGCCCCACCATTGAGACTCAGTGTCTGGCTCCCAGCAAGCGTCCGCCTATCTCTGTGTCCACAAGAGAGGAATGGCCTTGCAGGGTGGAGGGTCCTGAGCTGGGCTGCAGAGCTGGTGGTGAGCCCCTGGCCGTGTGTGTGTGTGTGTGTGTGTGTGTGTGTGTGTGTGTGTTCTGTGCACCAGGTGTGTGGTTTGGGAGGCCCAGCAGCACATGCGGTGTATGCACTGTGAGTATGCTGTGGCCTGGAGGTGTGGCATGTGCCCTGTATGTGGCACCTATAGCATGTGTGCGTGTGCGTGTGGCGATGGCATGTCCAGCCCAGCATGTGTGCTACGCAAGCGCATCTGTAGCACGGGATGTGTACGTGCTGAGGAGCCGCGGGTGTCCAGCATGTGTCCAGGGATGTGTACGTGCTGAGGAGCCGTGGGTGTCCGGCATGTGTCCAGGGATGCTTGTGCCCTGCCTGTGCAGCATGTTCTCCAGACACAGGCGGCTCCCTCAGCTGGGGCTGTGGGGCTCACTGACCTCTGCCCTTGGCCCACAGAGCCCTGCCTGGCCCCCAGCCCGGAGCAGCAAGAGCAGGAGCTGACCGTGGCCCTCGGGCAGCCCGTGCGGCTATGCTGTGGGCGGGCTGAGCGTGGTGGCCACTGGTACAAGGAGGGCAGTCGCCTACCACCTGCTGGCCGGGTACGAGGCTGGAGGAGCCGCTTGGAGATCGCCAGCTTCCTACCGGAGGACGCCGGCTGCTACCTCTGCCTGGCACGAGGCTCCATGCTTGTCCTGCACAATGTTACCTTGGTTGTGGATGGTAAGGGGGTCTAGCAGGGGCTAAAGGGTGCCTGGGGAGAGAGACCCTCCCATCCTAGACCTCAGACATCTCTTTTTGTCCCTGACATAGACTCCTCGACCTCCAGCAATGGTAATGAGGACCCTAAGGCCCATGGGGGCCCCTTGAACGGGCATATTTACCCCCAGCAAGGTCAGTATGAGTCGTCAGGGACTCATTTCCCTACCTCCCGGCTGGTCACTGAAAAGAAGACACCTGTGTGGAAACAGGTGGTCATCCTGGGGGCACTAAGTTCTCCTTTCCCCTCCCCTCCAGCTCCCTACTGGACACACCCTCAGCGCATGGAGAAGAAACTGCACGCAGTGCCTGCTGGGAACACGGTCAAGTTCCGCTGTCCAGCTGCAGGCAACCCCACACCCACCATCCGCTGGCTCAAGGACGGACAGGACTTCCACGGGGAGCATCGCATCGGAGGCATTCGGGTGAGTCTCCAGGTTCCAAGATCGTTTGCTCCTCCATTTTCACTCCCCCATTGGTCCGCTCATACCTAGAAGTCGTTCCTTCTCTAATGAGGAAGGCCGCTGCGGGCCCTAGAAGGAGCACTAGACCGTAGACTGGGACAGCTCCGATTCAAATCCCCACTCTGCCACCATCCCACAAGTGACTTAATCTCTCAGCCTTAGCTTTCCTCGTAAAGTGGGAAGCTCACTGACTGGCAGGTATGGAGTGTTAGCAGCTAATTCTCATGAGAGGACCCTATAGGGTCAGCTCCAGGTTGCAGTGGGGAAGCTGAGACTCCCTCCGAGACGGCAAAACTGGTTCAAGGTGGTACAGCCAGGAAGAGGCCATGCTAAAACTCAAAGGCTCAAACCAAGGGTTCAGACACGTCTCGGCCTGGGCCTGGCCTCCCCAGGGTCTCTAGAGCTTGAGAAGACCCCTGTGGGCAGGATCTGACCTCTTCATGCCCTGGACCCCGGGGTGGGCACAGGTGCATGGCCACTCATAGACGCTTCCCCTGCCCCCAGCTGCGCCACCAGCACTGGAGCCTGGTGATGGAAAGCGTGGTGCCCTCGGACCGTGGCACATACACTTGCCTCGTGGAGAACTCGATGGGCAGCCTCCGCTATAGCTATCTGCTGGACGTGCTGGGTGAGCGACGGGCAGGCAAGGCGGTGTGCGGGTGGGAGCCCTGACACTGCCCTCAGGTAGCGCCCAGTCTGGCAGGTGACGCGGCCTCAGGCTTAGATGGCTCAAACTGCCCTCGGTGTCCCAGTGGGTGGGAGGGAAGCACGGGGGTGGTGGGGGGATTGTTCGCCTGGAGGAACAGGGGTCAGCTGAGAGAAAAAGTGGGAGAGACATCCAGGCAGAGGGCCCAGGCTGAATAAAGGTCCGAGGTGTAACGGACACAATGCATTTGTGAGGAGGTGTGTGCCTGGGGTGTGGTACTTAAGCGGGGAGCCATGTCGTGGAGGGTTTTGAACGCTAGACTCTGAAGTTGTCCTTGACCCTAAAGGCAGTAGGGAGCTATGGAAGGTTTCAGCAAGGTAAGCAGGGGGCGGACAAGGTCTGAGTTGTGTATCAGGAAGTTCCCTCCCTTGAGCTGAGTGGGGGGGGGAGTCCTGGAGGCAGGTGACCAGGGTGCTTCCGTGGGTACCACTGGTCAGGGTTGACCGCCCGGCCCGGCCCCCAGAGCGGTCCCCGCACCGGCCCATCCTGCAGGCGGGGCTCCCGGCCAACACAACAGCTGTGGCAGGCAGCGATGTGGAGCTGCTGTGTAAGGTGTACAGCGACGCCCAGCCCCACATCCAGTGGCTGAAGCACATCGTCATCAACGGCAGCAGTTTCGGGGCCGACGGCTTCCCCTACGTGCAAGTCCTGAAGGTCCAGCCCCTACCAGCTCCTGAACCCTACGGCTCTCCCATGGGGTTTGGGGGTGGGGGGCGGTCCCCAGCTTCCTTCCTGGCCACAATATGGCCCCCGGCCCTGTTGTGACCCCTGAGTATGTCCCCCATCCCCAGACAGCAGACATCAATAGCTCAGAGGTGGAGGTCCTGTACCTTCGGAACGTGTCAGCTGAGGATGCGGGCGAATACACCTGCCTGGCGGGCAACTCCATTGGCCTCTCCTACCAGTCCGCCTGGCTCACAGTGCTGCCAGGTGAGCACTCGAGGGGGCCGGGAGAGGCTGCCGGAATCCTGCTCTGATCCAGTGGCGGGCTGTGTCCCTTGGCCTATGGGGCTTGGGACATGGCATGCGGATTTGTGTGTTTGATCCCTCGTGTAGCAGTGCTTCTGTGCGTGTCCATACGGATGGCCGTGTGACGCCCTGGGGTAGGGGTGTGCAGGATGGGTACAACTGCAGCTTTCTTGGTGCATGTCCCGGTGTGTGTGTTGGGAGCTGTGAGGCCTGAGTTACAGGATGTGGAGCTGGCCACCTAACCACTGACTGGTCAGTTTTCTGTCTATATATGTGTCTGTCTGTGGGCAGAGGAGGACCTCACATGGACAGCAGCAGCGCCTGAGGCCAGGTACACGGACATCATTCTGTACGTGTCCGGCTCTCTGGCTTTGGTTGTCCTCCTGCTGCTAGCTGGGCTGTACCGAGGGCAGGTTCTCATCAGCCAGCACCCCAGGCAGCCCACCACTGTGCAGAAGTTGTCCCGCTTCCCTCTGGCCCGACAGGTACCATGCTGTTCCCCACCCCTCATGGTGTCCCCAAGGGAAGTTCTTGGCCCACTTCCCAACCCAGCTCAGCTCCAGCAGGCTGACCGAGTCACCCACCTTACAGTTCTCACTGGAGTCTGGTTCTTCGGCCAAGTCAAGCTCCTCCTTGGTGCGGGGTGTCCGTCTGTCCTCCAGTGGCCCTCCCTTGCTCGCTGGCCTTGTGAGTCTAGACCTACCTCTCGACCCACTGTGGGAGTTCCCCCGGGACAGGTATGCTGCGTGGAGGGAGGATGGGGGTGCGGGCTCCAGGCAGGAATGATGTTCATATGGCTGAGGCCTCGGCTTTCTCATTTCCAGGCTGGTGCTCGGGAAGCCGCTGGGTGAGGGCTGCTTCGGGCAGGTGGTGCGTGCGGAGGCCTTTGGCATGGACCCCGCCCGGCCTGACCAAGCCAGCACCGTGGCTGTCAAGATGCTCAAGGGTGAGTGGTGGTCCTGGGGGACGTGCTGTGGCCTTGGGACTAACAGAAGAGGCTCATGGTGCTACCAGTTAGACCAGAAGGGCTGCAGGACCCCACCCTTGGGCCAGGGCCCAACTCCGCTACCAACGCTGGCAAGCCATGTCTGAGCCTATGTGCTCACGTGGCACCTGGGGGTAAATAATTGTCCCTACCTCCCGGCCTGAGGTTCGTGGAAAGTGCCTGGTACATAAAATCTTAACCGCTGGAATGATGATGACTATAAGGATTTGGGGTGACTGGGTCACAGACCCCCAACTCAGCCCTGGCCCCATGTCAGCCTTGGCCTCAAACAACCTTGTCAGCCTCACAGGCTTCCACCTCATTCCTCCTGAGTACCCCCAAGTCACACCTTCAGCCTCCCCCACCCTGGACCCTTCCCAGATCTGTCTCCCTGTGTCCGCCATTCTGGGGAAACAGCCCAAGCACCAGCCCCAGAATGCATAGGACATACCTGGGACCTACCATGGGGGCCTATCACTGCTAACCCCTGTCCACTACAAGAGCAGCCCAAACCACATCTCTGCTCCCCCGCCCCCTCCTCTCTGCACAGCTGGGGCCACCTGGTACTTTCTGGGAGGCAGGGATTGAGAAATATGCATCATGGGGTCTGGCAGGGAGGGTATGTCATTGGCCCAGGGCCACAAGCCAGCCCCTGGTCCTCAGCCTTCTGAAGAGAATCTGGAGCAGCTTCTTCTCAGCCTCCCCTAGCTGCGCCCCACTGACGATTCCCTGAATTCTCAGGCCAGATGGACACCAGGCCCCTGTCCGACCTCAGGGCGCCAGCCTGCTTCCCGCCCCCGGGAGCTCTCACCCCATTGAGGAACTAATGCCAAACCTCCAGATAGAGCTTCTTCCTGTCCAGAGTTCTCCTGTTTCCTGGTCCCACTCACGGATAGGCCCACCTCTTGTAGACCCTTGATCTTGTTGCTTCCTTGCGACTGCCGTGAGAGGCAGGGTGTGACCCATTGTCCGTTTGCTACAAGAGGGTCCTGAGGTTCAGAGAAGTCAGCAGACTTTTTAAAGGCCGCACAGCCTAGTGGGAATTCAGGTCCAGACCTTTCTGACTCCAGGCCTAGCACTCCATGTCCTGTCCCCGACCCTGCAGCTCCCCCATGTATATCACCCTGGCTGTCCCCCCGCAGACAATGCCTCCGACAAGGACTTGGCAGACCTGGTCTCTGAGATGGAGGTGATGAAGCTGATTGGCCGACACAAGAACATTATCAATCTGCTGGGCGTCTGTACTCAGGAAGGTGGGTTGGACTGGGACTAAGGGCAGGGATGGGGGGGGTGTGGAGCCCCAGCCTCAGCAGCCTCCCTGGCCCCTCTCCCCTCTACAGGGCCCCTGTATGTGATTGTGGAGTGTGCCGCCAAGGGAAACCTGCGGGAGTTCCTGCGGGCCCGGCGGCCCCCAGGCCCTGACCTCAGCCCTGACGGGCCGAGGAGCAGTGAGGGGCCGCTTTCCTTCCCTGCCCTGGTGTCCTGCGCCTACCAGGTGGCCCGAGGCATGCAGTATCTAGAGTCGAGGAAGGTATGGGCGGTGGGCAGCACTCTGGACCATTGTCACTGCTCCGTCTCTTCCCTTTCCTGCCCCTGCCATTGAACGTCCTCACCTTCTCTCGCTCTCCCCATTCCATTGCCCTGTCTAAATGTCCCCAAAGCCTTCTGTACCCCCATCCATACACAGTTGACGCTGCATGTCCCTATTCCTTCCTCTCACAGGCCCTAACTCACGGCGCAAGGGAAGAGGCCGTGTGAGCGGGAGGGTATGGGCCCTGAAGTTAGCTTTAGTCTCCCCTCTCTGAATCTTGACTTCCTCATCTGTTCAACGAGTGGACGAGGCCTCCCCCAGGGTCACTGGGAAGTACAGTGTGCCCAGCCTCCAGCCACGTGTCCTAATAAAACGAAGTCCCTGCCCTGCCCCCAGTGCATCCACCGGGACCTGGCTGCCCGAAACGTACTGGTGACAGAGGACAATGCGATGAAGATCGCCGACTTCGGGCTGGCCCGCGGCATCCACCACATTGACTACTACAAGAAAACCAGCAATGTGAGGGGGCGGGGCGGAGTCGGAAAGGGGGGTGGGGGTACCGGGACCCGTGGGACTCCGCGCCGAGACCCCTACCTCTCCCATCCAGGGCCGCCTGCCTGTCAAGTGGATGGCACCTGAGGCCTTATTTGACCGAGTCTACACACATCAGAGTGACGTGTGAGTCCTGGGGCTTGGGGGTCTGGAATATCTGCCAGCAGTCATTGCCCTACCCCACAGAAAGGGCAAAGCAATTGCCCAAGGTCACACAACCCTAGGACCTGAGTGGGGCCAGACTCCAATCCCTACCCTCCATGGGGGCTTGTGCCTGCGAGGTCCCCCATCCCAGCCCTAGAGTAGGGAGCAAACCTGTGCCTTGCTGAGCCCTGGTCCTGCCTCTAGGTGGTCGTTCGGGATCCTGCTGTGGGAGATCTTCACCCTCGGGGGCTCCCCGTACCCCGGCATCCCCGTGGAGGAGCTATTCTCACTGCTGCGGGAGGGGCATCGGATGGACCGGCCCCCGAACTGCCCCCCAGAGCTGTGAGGCCTCACCCTCCTCTCCCCCACTTTACGGTCCTTATCCTCTGCTTTGACCTTGGCCTCAGGGCCCAGACTCCTAATTCACCGTCACCATCTCCTCCCAGCCCCAAGGGGAGGTCTGAGCCTAGTTCCGGTGCCCTTCCGCTGAGTGGTCCTACCTACCCCTCATCAAGCCCTGCCCCTAGAGCTGACCCTGCACCCCCTCTGCCAGGTACGGGCTGATGCGGGAGTGCTGGCACGCAGCACCCTCTCAGAGGCCTACGTTCAAGCAGCTGGTGGAGGCACTGGACAAGGTCCTGCTGGCCGTCTCCGAGGAGGTACCGCTCCCCTCTTGTCCCATGACCCCTCTCTGCCCACTCCCCTCTGGCCCTCACCCCAGCTGACCACCAGGACTGACCAGTACTGTTCCCCATAGTACCTAGACCTCCGCCTGACCTTCGGACCCTACTCCCCTGCCGGCGGGGACGCCAGCAGCTGCTCCTCCAATGACTCTGTCTTCTGCCACGACCCCCTGCCCCTGGGGCCCAGCTCCTTCTCCTTCCCGGGGGCGGAGACATGAGCAGGGCCACGAGGTGGTGTAGTCAGGCGGCCGCCTTCAGCCTCCCGGCTGAGCTGCACCCTGGCAGTGCTTGGCCTTGGCAGCCTCAGGCCCCAACTGCAGGGTACTGTCCCAGATCTCTAGTTCTGCTTTGGGGAGGTCCGTTCTTGTTCCTGGGGTCCGTAGATGAGGCTTCCTGTTCTGGCCTGGGTTCCCAAGCCAGACTTCAACCCCAGTCTTAAGGCCCTGCCCTTGCCTTTAGAGTCATGGCCCCAGTGTTCTAATGGCCTGAGTGTTAGGGTTCTGCTTGGCCTCCAGGGCCTTAGCACTCAGTCCTTGATCCAGGGCTTTGGCTGGACCTAGCTGTTGAGCTGTCCTAAACCTCCCTGCTTCCTTGCACCAAGAGAGGTCTTGGGCCTCTAAACCCCATTTCCCCCGGTGTCCCCTGCCTCCCCTTTGCTGGTTGTCCCAGCATCTTGTGGAAAGAGCATTGGTACCTGTGCTCCTAGCTGAGCAGCTGGAAGCCTGCCGAAAACACAGAAGCAAATGGCCTTTTATAAATTATTTTTTGAAATAAACCTCTGTGTTCCTGGTGTCTTCCCTGCAGTGGATGGAGGGGAAACTGGGTGGAGGGATCCCCAAGCTGGGAGTTTTGCTGAGTGCTACAAACGGAGGGCTCTGTGCCAGGCCTTGGGTTTGCATCCACCTCCAGCTACCTCAGGGCGCCCCCAGGAACCTGTGTGCACCTCTGTCTTGGTCTGTCTTAGTAGCACCATCTTGTGTACGTGATGGTCTGAATGAGCGCTAATGGCAGAGGAGTCCACATGGCACCATCCGCTGGGTGGAACTCTTGGACCCTCTGCACATGCGTGTGCATGTGCCTGCCCTGGGACTGTCCCCAAGGGAGCTGGCAGCACCCCTCCCCCATCTGCTCAGCATTAACCAAGCTGACCGTTAACACAGCGTGAAAGCCTGAAGCCCAGCTTCGAGGCTGCTGCCCGCTCCCACGCTCTGCTGCTCAGACTGGGGGCTTGTGGGGGCTGTGCCCACCCCACCCCACCCCACCCTGGCCAGTCTCCCGGGCAGCAGCTGGTTGCCGCCCGGCTAGGCTGCAGCTGTCCCTGCCTGCCTGGCCTTCCCCTGGAGAGGCTGTCATGGCCCTGTTCTCAAACACCCTCTGGGGGGAGCAGAGAGATCAGCTTCCCAGGGCTCTGAGCCTGGAACCTTCCCCAGGGGGCCATCCAGGCACTTACTTCTGCTCTCCAGCCCCTGAACCACAGGGCGGAGGTACCTGACCCAGTGCCTGGTGCTCCCTCCTGTCCTCTCCTGGCACAGGACAGACCCTTAGTGAGGGCCACCTGGATTGCCCCATGGCCTCCCAGGGGTGGCAGCTGAAAATACATATAGGGGCAGAAGGGCCGGGCTGTCCTAGAAGACTGAGCAGCAGCTCATGGCCATGCTTCTCTTCTTGCTCTGGGTCTCTTCACACCCCCACCGATGCACTCTCCTTCTGACTGAGCCCCCCTCCCAAACCTAGTCTCCCACTGGAGGTCACTGTGCCCAGCCCAGTCCATCACAGGACAGGCAGGTCCCTAAGAATCCACCTGGGGGAGGAAAGGGTTGGGAGGCTAGAGTAGTGTATACAGACGGGATGACGAATGAGAACTCCCATTTTTCCACTTCCCCCCTGTGAGCCCACTGCCGAGCTAGGCTCAGTCACCCACCACTGTCTCCCACCACAGCCTCATCAAAGATCAGCCTTCCCAATTTAATGATGGAGAAATGGAATGTGACAGGCCCAAGGTCACAAGGATGGGGGACTAAGGAAGGTGCTGAGTTGACCAACCCCCGTCCCCCAAGCCCAGGTTCCCGGCAGGCCCTGTGCACATGGGAGACCAGAGTCAGGTCACTCAGAGTGACAGGGGCAGATGGTACCTGCTAGGTCTCGGGGGCCAGGAGGGGCTCAGCTACCCACCCTATGCCCCCTCCCTGCCAATATCCCTGGCAGGCACACGCTTGCCACATTCCTGACATCCCAAGTCAGAATGAGACAGATGCTGCTAATTCCCCCATGCAAGCTTTGCTGCTCCATCTCCCCTCCCCCAAGCCTCTCTGAACGGCATGGCAGCATCTGGAGCTTGGTCCCCTCGGTCTGCCAGTTCTGAGTGGCCTCCTCGCCAGTGATACTGGCCTTGGGAGCTTGCAGAAAAAGCATTGGGTCACCTCCAGACTCTGCCACTTGCTGGCTGTGTGTGTATTAGTCAGGGCTCTGGTGGGAGCAACAGATAGATAGCTGCCCCAATTTGGAAAGTCCAAGCCAGGGAACAGGAGGCCGCTGGGAGGGAAGGTCAGGTTGTCCACAATGAGTGTGGCACGGTGGGGAGAGGTGGGAGACGCTATGACCAAAGTTACCCTCTTCGAGCCTGAAACACAGGAATGATGACATGTCTCAGAGAACGGTTGGAAGTGCTCAGTCAACAATGGCTGTTGTTGCTCAGGGATTAGGAGGGAATGGCCTCCAGGGCCGGGTTGCCATGATCTCATTCCCTCCTCATGGCAGCCCTTCCTGGAAAGCATTTTTGTTCCTGTTGCCCAGATGAGGACACGGAGGCTCAGAAGAAAGAAGTAACTGGCCTGAGGTTACATGGGGGCAAGTGGGAGAGTGGGTGTTCCGTCCTCGTGCAGCATTCATTCCCAGAGCCCCAGCTGCCTGCTGCTCCGGGAACCAGGAAAGCCTCTGGGTTTGCACGAAGCAGGAGACGTGGGCCAATAGACTGTCCATGTACACAGGTGGGCGGACATTCACGACGCCGAGCACAGAGCTCCAGCCGTACGGCCTTCAGCCCTGCTGCTTCTCATGGGCTGCTCCCCCACGGGACACTTCCTGGGGCACACTCTTCCCCACTGACACCTGGCCAAACCCTACTTGCCCTGTAGATCTCACCCAAACCTCATTTCTCCAAGAGGCATCCTCCTCCTGCTGGGCCCTGTTCAGAGGCTAGAGAGGAGCTGCTCTCAATAGTCTCCTTCCCCAAAACCGAACACCAGGAAGCAAGCGCTGCTTTGATAGTTTTTTAATCAGTAGTTCTGAAACTTGAACATACATCAGAATCACCTGGAAGGGCTGGGTTGCTGGGCTCCACCCCCAGAAGTCTGAGTTTTGTAGGTTTGAGGTGAAGCCTGGAAATGTGCATTTCTGACAAGTTCTCAGGGGCTGCAGACGCCACTGGTCTGGAGCTCCACACTTTGGAAACCACGGTTTTATTTTTTATTATTTATTTATGTAACTTATTTTTTAAAAGAAGATTTTATTGGGCGCCTGGGTGGCTCAGTCAGTTAAGCGTCTGCCTTCGGCTCAGGTCATGATCCCGGGGTCCTGGGATGGAGTCCAGCATTGGGCTCCCTGCTCAGCGGGAAGCCTGCTTCTCCCTCTGCCCCTCAGCCTGCTCTCATGCTCTCTCTTACTCTCTCTCTCTCTTTATTTATTTATTTATTTATTTATTTATTTATTTATTTATTTATTTATTTGCTGGAGAAAGCACACGTGTGATGGGGGAGGGGCACAGGCGCAGGGAGAGGGAGTATCTCAAGTAGACTGCCGCCTGAGCATGGAGCTGCACGATCCAGAGATCACAACCTGAGCTAAAACTAAGAGTTGGACGACCAGCCGACTGAGCCACCCAGGCGCCCCTATTTTACTTATTTATTTTTTTTAAGTAGGCTCTGCACACAGTGTGGAGCCCAATGCAGGGCTTGAACTCACCATCCTGAGATCAAGACCTGAGCTGAGATCAAGAGTTGGACACTTAATTGAGTGAGCCACCCAGGCACCCCTATTTATTTTTTTTTTAAGATTTTTATTTTTTTAAAGTAATCTCTACACTAAACATGGGGCTTAAATTCACAACCTCGAGATCAAGGGTCACATGTTCTACCACCTAAGCCAGCCAGATGCCCCTGGAAACCACGGTTTTAAAGAGGCATTCACAGTTTAAGCAATTTATTTATTTATTTTTTAAAAGATTTTATTTTATTTATTCGACAGAGATAGAGACAGCCAGCGAGAGAGGGAACACAAGCAGGGGGAATGGGAGAGGAAGAAGCAGGCTCATAGTGGAGGAGCCTGATGTGGGGCTCGATCCCATAACGCCAGGATCACGCCCTGAGCCGGAGGCAGATGCTTAACTGCTGTGCCACCCAGGCGCCCCCACAGTTTAAGCAATTTAAACCAAAATTCCAATGGCACAAAAGATTTTCAATAAAAAAAACCACCCCGTGTACCCCCTCTCTCTGCTCCTCAGGGGAAACTGCCCCCATTTTTCTGAGTCTTCTTGCACGCTCCCCCCCCTTCCTACTTGTATAGCCCTTGATCCAATTTATCAATTACTGGTCCTGCCCCTGAAATCCGGGGCCTCACCTGGCAGAACTAAGGCACAGTATAGCACTGAAGGAAAATAAAGAGACCCATTCCCAGGTACAGACACACTCAGATGTGCACCCTAGGCCGGCCACTGCCTACCCCTTCCCACACTCTGGCTCCCTAACTGGGAGCCTCTCCTCCCACTCCTCCACCTGCTATAGGATTTAGCCTAATCCCAGAGTATGTGTTCGAGGCAGCTGCATCTCTCTCTGAGGGGAGATGGCTCCCCTCTGGAGGAAATCTCCTTGTATTCTCCTGCTATGGAAATCTGACCTTTGTCGGCACCTGGGCCCCACGGCTGGGGCCTGTCCCCAAGAAGTGGCTAAGGAGGGGGCGTGAAATTGCCAACAGCTGAACACACCCAGCCTTTCCCCACACCCTCTCCAACCCCGTGGCTGCTCACATTCCACAGCGCCCGCTCCTTCCGGGCCCCCCAGTGCCAGGCTAATGTTCTTGCGTGGGTACTTGGGCCCAGCCTGACATGGCCCTACTGATTTCACCGACTGGCCCTACACGGTATGGCTGTGGGCTCCTCATAGCTCTCGAACTCCAGGTCACCCTTGTACCCTTCAGGACTCAGCTCAGGTACCCCCTCCTCCAGAAAGCCCACGCTGACCTCACAACACAGCTGAGGCATCCTGCCTCTATGTACGACTAGTATGATCCGTTTATGTCCCTTTCTGTCCCACTCAGGGTGGTCTCAGGCTCCATCTCCGGGAACTCAGGCCCAGTGCAGAGTAGGCCACCTTAAAGCTTGTCAGATAACTGAATGACTTGGTAAGGGTGACAATGTGGCTTTCAGCCAGACAGGCCCTTTCCTTCAACAACAGAAGCCCAGGAGAGGTGGAGTAGCTGGCAGGGCTGAGACAGTGCCCCATATCAGAGCCACGGCTCTAGAACCTCTAAAACAAAAACGGCTCTTGGATCCTGGAGGACCAAGATTATTATTACTGCTGGGGGACCCACTGCATATGCAAAGGAGAGCTTCACCCACACAGCCGAGCTTCTGCTCCAGTGGCTGTGGGCCCCTTCCAAGCAACCCCTGAAGACAGGTGAAAAATAAATGAGGGAGGGGCGCCTGGGTGGCTCAGTCGTTGAGCTTCTGCCTTCAGCTCAGGGCGTGATCCCAGCGTTCTGGGAGCCTACTTCTTCCTCTCCCATTCCCCCTGCTTGTGTTCCCTCTCTCGCTGGCTGTCTCTCTGTCGAATGAATAAATAAAATCTTTTAAAAAAATAAAAAATAAATGAGGGAGAGCATGGAACTCCCTAGAGCAGCACTGCCCAACAGAACTTTCTGCACTGATGGAAATGTTCTAGAACTGTGTTATCCAAGACAGTAGCCATTAGCCAAATGTGGCTCCTGCAATTGAGGAACTGATTATTTTACTTTAGTTCATTTATTATTTTTTTAAAGATTTATCCATCTTAGAGAGAGAATGTGCACACGAGCGGGGGGGAGGGGCAGAGGGAGAGGGCGAGAGAGAATCTCCAGCAGACGCGCGTGGAACTCAGAGCCCGACTCAGGGACGATCCCATGACCGAGAGGCCACAACCCCAGCCGAGACCAAGGGCTGGACGCTCGACTGACTGAGCCACCCAGGTGCCCCTATTTTAATTAATTTAAAGAGCGGTGTACTGACAGGACTGCCCTAGAGCCTTCACAAAGGGGCTGCTCTGAGTGCACGGATGGGGAGTCCCCCCAACTTACACTGCTGAGAGGAAAACCTGAGGTACAAGCAGTGTGCATACTGTGTTCACACCCGTGTGAAATATGTGTCCGAGGTTGCAGGGATGCATTTGCTCGGGAACAGTGGGCAAGTGGTCACGATGGTTGCTTCTGGGGAGGGGAACTAGGTAGGTAAGGGGCGGGGAACCTTTGTTTCTTTTTGTTTTGTACTGGTATGTGCATTACTTGTTTACAAAAATTAAAAATGTAAAGTAAAGAAAAAACACCACAGAAGAAAAGTATCCCCTCTGCATACACACCAGCTTCCAAGGCTGCCTGGCCCAAACCTCAGGATGCCACAGAGCCAGTTTCAGAACCTCTAGGGCCCAGTGCTCTCCTAAGCAGCTACACTGTCCTCCTGCCTGCTTCACACACCAGCTCAGGCTGGAATCAAGGCCCAGCAGACATAGCCCAAACTGACCCCTGCCCACTCCCCAAACCCCTCACTTACCCCTCCTCCATCTAGTCTCCAGCCCCAGTGACCATCGTTCTCTTTTTGCATCACCCCAAGTTCACACAAACCTCAGGGCCTTTGCACTTGCAGGTCTGTGCCTAGAACACGGGTCCCCTGGTTCTTCTGGCTGGCTCTCAGAACAAAGGTCACCTCTTAAGAGTGGCCTCTCCTGACCAACCTGGCTAAAGTCCTCCCTCTGTTATTCCATATTTTAGCCCTTTGTTTGTTTTCTTCCGTAATTATCTTATTTGTTCATTCTTTAGTGGCTGCTACCTCATTAGAAGGTGAGCTCTGAGAAGCTAGGGGGCTGTCCTGTCCACAGCCATACCTCAAATGTCTACAATGGGCATTTCACATAGTAAGTGCTCCGTAGATGTTCACAGAATGAGTAATTTAATTTCCCAAATTCAAAATTCAAATCCCAGACTGAGTAATTTAATTTCCCAAACTCAAAATTCAAATCCCAGACTGGCAAGCTGATCTCAAAGAAGTCTCCCGAGTCCTTTGGGAGCTGGACAATGCCCCTGCAACATACACGTAGCCTCCTGAGTGGACCACAGCGGTGAGCCCACAGAGTCCACAGAGGGACGGCCAACCCATCCTCTGACCTAGGCTCCAGTCCTGAGGTGGAGCTGGAAAACCAGGGAGGCCTCAGGACTGTCACTGCCCTAAAGGACAGGCTCAGGAGGGGCACCTAGGGGGTGAAGTTGGTTGAGCATCCAACTCTTGATTTCAGCTCAGGTCATGATTTCAGGGTCATGAGATTGAGTCCCACATCCGGCTCTTCAGTGGGCATGGAGCTTGCTTAAGATTTTCTCTCCCTCTCCCTCTGCCCTTCCCCCTAACTTGCTCTCTCTCACACTCTCTAAAAAAAAAAAAAAAAAAAAGGACAAGCTCAGGGTATCTGCTTATAAACCAACATTCCCCCACACTGTGTTGAGGATAACATGGGAGACAAGGGACCGATAACTAAGATAGGACTGTAAATCTACAAGAAAAAGACATATGCCAAATAAATAAATAAATAAATAAAATAAAAGACATACCTCAAAATACAAATAGAGAGAGCTTATCACAAGGTAATTGACTGACAATGATACACAGAGGCTAACAAGCATGTGAAAAGATCCTAACACTCAAGACGAATCCAAGAGATGCTCTCATTTTGCACCTATTAGACTGACAAAAGTTAGAAAGATAGAGAATGCCAGGTGCTGGCAGGAACATGGGGGGCCCTTCTGGACTGCAGGTATAGTCATCCCAGAGCCGTCCGGGACCTTTCAGCTAATTATGTAAACACACACCCTATGATCTAGCCATTTTGCCCTGTTTATACACCCTCACTCTCAATCCTCACAAATGACTACATGGGAAGGCTGGGGGCGGGGCTGTAGACAATCCGGAGTCCATCACTGGGAGACGGATCGGTAACACGTGTGGAGGACCCAACAGACAAAGCCACATGGAAGGACCTCGGAAACCTAGTGCTGACAGGCAACGGTAAGAAGTGGACTGAGTTCTAATGCATAAAGCCATCTGCGAAAGAAATGACACAAAAAACACACATTGTGAGAACACACACAAAATCATTAGCACACCTCCCTAAGGGCAGGGTGATAAGAGTCGGGAAGGAGGAGCAGAGGGAATTTAAAAAACAGACAAAGGAATGAAGCCCAGGAGCAGCAGGTGCCGGGGTGAGGGGTCAGGAATACTTCCAGGGGAGGTGACCCAGGTGCTCAGGTTGAGAAGAATGAAGAGCTAACCAGACAGAGGTCTGAGTGTGCACGTGTGTGCGTCGGGGGACAGAAGACGCAGTAAATCAACAAGCATTTATTGAGCACCTACTAGAGCCAGGTGCCAGTCTACTCATCGGGTATACCCCGTGATGAAGCGAGGCTCCCGTCCTGAGGTAAAATCTAGAGGTGGAGAGAGACATTAAACCAACTCCCAGGAAAGTGCTGACTAAACACAGACTCTCAAGGCCAGTTGTCTGCAGCTCTGAGTATCTACAATGGTAACTGGTCCTGACTCAACTCAGAGAAGGGCTCCATGAGGAAGTGATATTTGGGTGAAGGAGGGGAGCACTTGGCCTTGTGATTAGCAGGAAGAAAAGCATCCCAGGGAGAAGGAACAGTCTCTGCAAAGGTCTGGAAAGCAGGAGTGGGGAGAATTTGAGGCATTCTAATCCGGCCATCTGGGCAGAACATACACAGAGTAAGGGGAACACGGTACCAGATGAGGCCACACTACAGGGAGCATTGCAGGCTGTGGATCTCATCTCTGGGGGAGTGAAGAGACCAGGAAGCAAGGGGCTGCTGATGCAGATGTGGGCAGATGGGGGAGGGGACTGTTGCAGAGTCTAGAGACAGAGCTGGGAACTGGGACAGCACTCCCAAAATACACATGGTCTCCCAAGAGGACAGAAATAATGAGGCCATAGAAGGACTGTCCACTTCCCCTCTTATTCTCTGACCTGGGACCAGCGTTACCCTGCACAGCTGCACTGCAGTCCCCCAGGCTGGGGCCAGAGGGTGGCAGGGGGATGGAGAGAAGTGGAAATGGATCTAAGACATAGAATAAGAGGATTTGCTAATGGGGGCAGGAGGAGAGGAAGGTGGGCAAGAACTTGCAGATGGAAAAGGGCCAAGAACTGGGTGACCAGGTGGAGTCCAAGTGAGTGTTTCAGGCGCCTGAAGAAGGGTGGCAAGGAGGTGGGCAGGGCAGATAATGATGAAAAGCTAAGTCAGACGAATGTGTTGGGCTTGAATCTGAAAAAAGCAACAGGGAACCAACACCACCCTAACTTCCCCATCCTCATGCCTTGTATCCCAACCCTCCCCAGCCTCATCCCTTGGCTGTCCTTTCCTCATCCGCCTCTTCCTTCCTCTGTGGTCTCTGCCTTGTGATTGTGCCCTGGGAGGGGTCTCCAGCAGAGTAGAGTGGAGGGGGACACACTGGGGTGATGGTGCCACCTTCTGGAAGCCATGAGAAGTGCAGCATCCCACTTCATCCTCCTGTAGAGGAGGGATGGGGGCCCTTGGTCTCTCCCTATAGAGGTTTCACTCCGGGATCCTGTGAAGAGATGTCTTCCCCTGCTGGTGGTGATGAGGTCATTCCTGGAGGACCATTCAGTTCTGGGTGCTGTATTTTTCAGAATAGTGCTGATAAGCCCCTCTCCACCGTACCCAGGGGAATCCAGGTGGGCAAAACTACTATAATCATCCTGCTCAAAAACTTCCCACTGCTTTCAGGATTGGGTCCAAGCTCTCTTTCTCTTTTTTTTTTTTTAAGTTTTTTTTAAAAAAGATTTTATTTGTTTATTTGAGAGAAGAGAGAGAGAAAGAGCATGGCGGGGGGGGGAAGGGGCAGAAGGAGAGGGAGAAGCAGACACCTGCTGAGCAGGGAGTCCAACACAGGGTTCCATCCCAAGATCTTGAGATCATGACCTGAGCTGAAGGCAGAGGCTGAACCACCTGAGCCACCCAGGCGCCCCATTTTTTAAGTTTATTATTTTTTTAGTAATCTCTATACATAACGTGGGGGCTCAAACTCACAACCCTGAGACCAAGAGTTGCATGCTCTTCCTACAGAACCAGCCAGGGGCCCCTGGGTCCAGGCTCTTTAACAAAGCATTTGAGGATTTGGCCCTGGCCTTAGGCACACTTCATTCCTATTAGTTTCAATCCCAACTTCCTCCTTCTGCTCTCCCTCCTTCCCCACCCCCCACCCCTGCACCTCCATCCCTTTTCTCAGATTGTTCTCTCTTCCTAGAACACTCTCCTGCTCCCTACTGGTTTTCTAAATTCTTACTTTTCTTTCTGATCTCAAATTCCCCTTCTTCCAGGAGGAGATCTTCTAGCAACCCAACATTAACTAGACAAAGAGGGGAGGGAAAGAGTGTTTCAGGCAGTGGAAACAGTATGTACAGAGGTCTACAATGCTTTCAAGGAAATGGCAGGGGGCTAGAGACCAGAGAGAATGGCAGAGCTGGCAGGGCTGCAGCCACAGATCCCCCACATGGCTCAAAGGTCAGGGTGAGGGCTTCATTCCTTGTTGAATGACATAATTTTCTACAGCAAAGGACATGATCAGATGTGTGTTTGGAAAGACCCACATGAGGTTGCCAAGAGAATAAGACACGAAGAGGCTAAAGTGGGTGTGGGGAGAACAGATAGGGGCTGCATACATAGATGGGAGATGATGGGGCTTGGACCCTTGAGCCCCTACTCCTTGCTGTTTGGGTTCTGAACTGGGGCTCCTTCTCATTGGCTGTAGCCTCCTTACCCCAGTGTGCCCCACACCAGCTCGGGCTGCCTGCTGCAACCCCTGCCCCTAACTTCTCATCTCCTGGTGTTAGGTTTCCAATGCTGCCTGACCCTCAGAGCCAGAACCTGTGTGTTGTGGGAGCTGCCATCCCATTTTATTTTATTATTTTTAGGGGGGTAGGGGCAGAGGGAGAGGGAGGAGCCAGCGAGGAACATGACTGGGGGCTCGATCTTATAGCCCTGAGATCATGACCTGAGCCGAAATCCAGAGTCGGACATTTAACCAACTGAGCCACCCAGGTGCCCCTGCCATCCCATTTTAGAGCAGGAAAGGACAATGGTCTCAAAGTTGGGAAGTTGGTAGTGAGTGGCAGAGATGGGATTTGAACCAGAGTCTGCCTGCCTTCTCCACCACACTAGGTGGCCTGGCAGTTACAGGCCGGGCTCTGTCACCTGATGGCTCACTTCACCTTTACTTTTCTCTGCCTCAGCATCCTCTTTCTACAAAATTGGATTGATCATAATAAACTGTTCTATGGAGTTTGTGAAGAATATATTGAATAAATGCCCATAAGGGGCCCAGCACAGTACGAGGCACACAGTACGGGCTCAATAAAAGATTGCTGTTCACATTAATACTGTCCCAGGAATTTCACATGCTTATTGGGGAGTTGTGTTCAGGCTCCTGAATCAAGGGATGGACAAACAAAGCCTGGGGGGGGTGGCTGGGAAGGGAGGAGAAAGCAGAGACAGCATCTCAGGGCAGGTCTGGAGCTAGGTCACCCTGAGTTCCAAGCACAGAGCAGGTGTCAAAGGCACCAGCTCTGAAGGGCCTTGAATGCCACACTGAGGAGCCCCCAAAAGTTTTGGAGTCAGGGAAGCACAGATAATTCCTAAACCCAAGGATGCTTCCTCCTCCACAGGTGACAGCACTGACTTTGGAGGCCCAAGGGAGCCAGGACAGCAGAGGATGGCACTGGCAGCAGGGGACACATTCTCAGTCCTCAGAGAACCTGAGTTCGGGTATCAGCCCTTCCCAGGCTGGAGAACCTCCCCTATGAATGTAATTCCCCAGCTGGTCACACGGTGGCAATAGTGTAACATGAAAGTCCTCTTTACCATCCCTTTCAGCCAAAACCAGAGCCAAGCACCAACCTCTCTTCCAGGTTCCTCTAAGAGCTCCTGCTCCCATCAGGAGAGCAGTGCTGCCTTTGCTGAGTCTACAGATTAGACTACCGTGGGAGTGAAATATTAGACAAGACAAGGAGGACTTTCACTTTGGCTTTCTCTCTCTGAAGTTTTGCTCGCTTATGTGGCTTTTACACTGGAGGTGAGGTGATGGGGCTGTTTCCATCCCTGGGATAGAAAGGACCCAGGATGAGGGATGAGGCAACTTTGAGCAGCTCCTCTGTGCCAGGCACTACAGCAGACATTCATTCCTACATGAAATCACCACACAGTAACGAGGCATCTACTGTGTGCTGGTTACAGGAAACGACTTTCGGCACACAGCAACAAATAAACATTTATATATTTATATTATAAATGAGCACGTTGCTTAATAAGCATTAATTGAGTGAATGACCTACCTTGAGCCCGAGGTACCCAACACATGCAGGTAATGAGTTTGGAGCTCTGAGACAAATCTAGGCTAGAGACTGAGACTCAGGCATTGCTGGCATTTAGGGAATGCCAGTGACGAGTAGATGAGATCCCTCAGGGAGACTGTGTAAATGATTGGCAAAGTGGGCCCATTTGCTGGACAGGAAAATTGGGAGGCATGCCTGCGATGTGAATGCATAGAGAGAGGCTTGATAGGAGAGGTAACAGACAAGAGTGGGAGTCCCTGGAAACCTTGTCTGTTCCAAAAGGTCAACAGAGTCAAATGCTCCCAGAAGTGCAGCAGCAAAGGTTATGAAATGCCACCAGATTTGGTCAAAGTGGGGCTGTTGGTGACCTGAAGACAGACTGCAGTAAGATGAAGGAGGAGATGAGGAAGGGAGGCCAGAGGCAGTGGAGGAGAGAAGAGAGGCAAGTCTGGCTAGAAGAGCGCTGAGGTTTTTCTCCTGAAAGACTACACTGTTTGTGGGCTGCCAGAAACGAGCAGGAAGACCAGAAGGCTGGAGCTCCAGAGGAGCGAGAGGAGCGAGATGAACAGAAGCCGGAGGAGGCGTGAGGGCGGGATCCAGAGCCCAAGAGGAGGGCTGGCACAGTGGACTTCCGTCTCCCTCTGGGAGCGCTGGGGAAAGGCTGGTGACGCGGAGGGCCAGCGGAGTACCCGGCTGGATGTGGGGCACGCCGGACATCCCTGAGTGTTGGCCGCCTTTTCCCGGTACATCCCAACCCAGGCCACCTCCTGCTACTCTCCACACCAGCAGCGCGAATCCTGTGGCCCACGGCCTGGTCGCCGCTGATTGGCCCGTGGGACCCACCTGACGGAGCCAGCCAATCAGAGGCGCTCTCCTAGGAATGCGGCCCCACGTGGGGCTCCCAGAGCCCAGGCCCAAACTGCCGTGGAGCCTGGGGGCCCAGAGGATCACGTGCGTATATCCCCTCCCGCCAGCGCGGAGCTCTGAGGCTGTGCCTCTCCTTCCCCTACCATGCCCGGTTTCCGCCGGCCCAGCAGCTGAGAACCCAAGCCCTTCCGCTAAATCCTCCTTCTACTCTCCGGCAGGATTCTAATGCCTGGCCCTCTGGTCCAAAGTGGTGATTTGCTATTTTTAAAGATTTTATTTATTTATTGAACGGGGAGACGGGCAGAGGGAGAGGGAGAGAGAGAATCCCAAGCCGACTCTGCCAATCCGGAACCCTATGCAGGGTTCGCTGTCACCATGGGAGACCATGAGCTGAGTGGAAATCAAGAGTCACAGGCGCCCAACCCACTGAGCCACCCAGGCGCCCCCCAAAGTGGTGATTTGGAGGAAGACAGAGCCAAGTTCAAGTCACTCACCGTGTGACATAGGACAGGTGTTTAATATGGTTGAGCCTTAGGTCCCTCCTCTCTAAAATGGGACTACTAATACTCACCTGGATATTTTTGTGAGGATTGTAAAGTGCAGTGCCTGGTATGTGGTGAGCTCCCAAAAAACATTGGAAGATAGATAAATATAATTTTATTTATTTGAGAGAGAGCACGAGTGTTGGGAGAGGTGGAGGGAAAGGGAGAAGCGGACTCCCCAGGGAGTACGGAACCATGGAGGGGGTGCGGGGGCAAAGGAGTGGCCTAAGCCCAAGTCAGATGCTTACACGACTGAGCCACCCAGGCACCCCGGTTATATTTTTTATGATTGTTGATATTGCTCTCTTCAAGGAACTCACCATCCTTGTCACACACAGCCTTGTGTTAAGGCTACTTTTTTTTTTTTTAAGATTTTATTATTTATTCGACAGAGAGACAGCGAGAGAGGGAACACAAGCAGGGGGAGAGGGAGAGGAAGAAGCAGGCTCATAGCAGAGGAGCCTGACGTGGGGCTCTACATTACTAGAATGTAAACTGCTTGTCAACAAGGATGGGCCAATATGCCTTCTAACCCCACAGTCCTTTCATTTGGTTTCACAAGGGTAAATTTAACCTACAGAAACAGTAGTCATAGAACAGAGTACACAAAATGATGGGATTTATACCACTGAAAACTTCAGTGGTTAAATGGGGATATTTATAACACAACAGGGTATACTGGAAGAACATCATCTTTGAAGGACAGCTCTGTGAGCTTAGGCAGACCTTGATCTTTTTGAGCCTCATTAGAACAATATGATAATCACGACTATAACCACTGCAGAACTCTCCAGGCGCCAAGTACTATTTAAAGCTCATATTAACTCTCAACAATCCCACTTTACAGAGAGGATAGACAGGCACAGAGAGGTTCATAGCTATTAAGTGGCAGAGCTGGAAGTTCAAACCAGGCCTTCTGGGTCCCAGTCTGTGTTCATAACTTTAGAGCATGAAGCCTCTCAGACACCAGCACAGGCAGCTGGCACACTAGAGACCCACCACCCAGAACTATGGAGAAGGCTAGGGCTAACAGGGCAAGGCCTTCTGCATTCAGGAACTAAAGGAGGTCAGTATGGTTGAAGAGTGGAGAAGGAGGGGAATAAGGCAGGCGATGAGCCTGGACTTGCAGACAGGACCACATCTTGGAAGGAGTCCTAGGCCACAGTGAGGAGCTGGGTGCCAGCACATGGGAAGCATGTAACAGGGTGTTCTAAGGGTGTTTCTTTTTTTTTTTTTTTTTTTTAAAGATTTTATTTATTTATTTGACAGAGATAGAGACAGCCAGAGAGAGAGGGAACACAAGCAGGGGGAGTGGGAGAGGAAGAAGCAGGCTCACAGCGGAGGAGCCCGATGTGGGGCTCGATCCCATAACGCCGGGATCACGCCCTGAGCCGAAGGCAGACGCTTAACCGCTGTGCCACCCAGGTGCCCCTCTAAGGGTGTTTCTGACCCCTCGTTGCCACAGGCCTGGGATGTAGAAGGCAGCAGGGGCCTCTGCCACTATGGTTTAGCTTCAGTCCCTGCTGGGCCTGGAGACTCAGGCTCGTCATGGCCCTAAATCCCCTGGCATTCCCCTGGGCTCCCTCCCTGGGCAGTTCTGGAGATGCCACCAACTTGAAGCCCCACAATCCTCCTTTCTGATCTTATTTTTTGCTGTAGGCTCATTAATACAACTAATTAGACCTTCTGAAACCAACTGCACCTTCCCATTGACTATCCAAGTCTGTGCTTCCAGTTTTGATCCTGGAGATGCCCTATCATTTGAGGCCTCTGAAATCCTCCCCAAGGTGCTTACTGTCAGCTCTAGACCCATAAATTGACTCTCCCCATGAGGAGCCCAGGACTTTTTGGGAAGTCGGGGGTCTTTTTGATTGTCAGGCCTCGGGTGGTCATCTCATTATCCTGTCTTACCACTGACTTCTCGGGAAACTCCCTGGGATTCTCCTCACATTTCCTGTGTTTCCCCACTGCCTTTCCCATGCCCATGAAGGTTTCAAGTCCTGTCTTCTCTGTGATGACCCTTGCAGTATGTTCTTTCGCCCGGTTCTTCCTCCAGATCTTCAAACTACATGTATGTCCAGCTGCAGACAGGCTGGGGTGTCTACCCTTGATGTCCTTTGGGCTCCCCAAACTTAACATGTCAAAAAAACAGTAGCTATGGACCCTCAGCTCTTTGGGCAACTAATCTTTGATAAAGCAGGAAAAAACTTCCGGTGGAAAAAAGACAGTCTCTTCAATAAATGGTGCTGGGAAAATTGGACAGCTACATGCAAAAGAATGAAACTTGACCACTCTCTCACACCATACACAAAAATAAACTCCAAATGGATGAAAGACCTCAATGTGAGACAGGAATCCATCAAAATTCTAGAGGAGAACATAGGCAACAACTTCTATGACATCGGCCAGAGCAACCTTTTTCACGACACATCGCCAAAGGCAAGAGAAATAAAAGATAAAATGAACTTATGGGACTTTATCAGGATAAAGAGCTTCTGCACAGCCAAGGAAACAGTCAAAAAAACTAAGAGACAGCCCAC